>NC_052059.1:38068776-38205589 GCF_903992535.2 Arvicola amphibius
TGTGTGTGTGTGGTGTATGTGTGTGTGGTGTGTGGTATGTGTGTGTGTGTGTGTATGTGTGGTGTGTGTGTGTGGTGTGTGGTGTGTGTGGTGTGTGTGTGTGTGTGTTGTACATGAAAACACAAGGGCATAGGAAGAGATGAGAGAAAGGGGAGGGTAGTGTGTGAGGGGGTGCATATAAACATAGCACAAGGATATACACATGTAAGAAAACGTCACAATAAAACCCATTGTTTTCCATGTTAACTGAAACAATAATAAAACTAACAACAAAAGGAAGGACATGGCACCATGAATCAAGATGTTTAGCACTTAGGAACAGGAAGTCTAGGAGCTTCTCTGTCATGTCAGTGGGAACTGGACATGTCTCTCAGTCAAGCAAAGAGTTTCTAACATCACCAAGACAGATTAACAGCGTACATGTCAGAAAGAATGCCGAGGTTAGCTGGGCAGTGCTCCTGGGCTGCAGTGACCCACAAGGCACCGAGAAAGCTGCCTGCTAGGTCTTACAGTCCCCACACTGATGGCTGTGCTGACTCTGCACTGTTTTGCCTACCGCTTTCCTAATAGGACAAGAGCAGGGCTGTGACCTTCCTCTAAGTCAAACTACATTGCAGGGTGTTCCACTAAAGGACAGCTACTTCCCAAAGAAGAATAGATCTTTATGCTCAGTAAAGAACAAAGATTAAGATGCTTTCTACTGAGGCATCCCATTTCTCCTGGTTCTTGCAACAAAGACTCGAAGTCTTAATACCCTAGCCCTATTGTCACAAACCCATGGCTTCGTACTAATTTACCACAGTGCTTTTCTAGGTCGGAAACAGTGTGTGATTTTGAGCACCTTGGATTTTTCTGCATCTCCCTCTGGCATGACTCGGGGAAGCTGGAGCTGTGATTGGGATGTGATTTTTCCCTACCACGGCTCCTCCTGATGCTCGTGGCAGTGACAGGAAGGGAGGGTCGGTGAGCAGAGGAGGAGCCCTCACAAATGAATTACGACCTTCTTCAGTGACTTGACAGTTATTAAGTAGACAATGCCTTGTATTTGCCTCCATGGCATGAACCTGCTAGCCCTTCCCCTTTCCACCATGACGGGAAGCAGCATAAGGCCAAATAGATGCTGATGACATATTTCTGGGCTTCCAGATTCCAGGACTCCAATTCCAAATAAACCTCTTTTCTTATAAATTATTCAGTCCCAGGTATTCTGTTAGCATAAAAACAAAATGGACTAAGCGGGCAACCTTTTTACCGATCTACTGAACATCAGTCTCTTGAATGCCACTCTGTTTGGAAGTGGGCAGACATGTGGGCTAAGAACACATGTTGAATAAGGTAGCCTATGTCCATGGGAAGCTTGCAATGGGCCACAAAACAGTGACACAGAATAATGGTTTGGTTTCAGGAATGAATTTTGGTACCATCAAAGGCATATCATTTAAGTCCTAAGTACACGTTTTAAATTCTGTTTTCTTGAAGGTCTCCACTGGTGACCTTCCAAAATGAGGCTTACTGCTATTTAAAACAAAAATTGTTTTTGAATGTTCACCCTGCTTGACTTTGTTTAAATGTACCAAGCCTGAGAATAGTCTGGGAGCATCCCAGGTTCTGAAGATAAGAGTTTGCCCCCTCGGAAGTAGTCTGGGACCTCTGGCATGAGATCAATACTGATGAGAGGCCTTGGGGTAATTCTGGAGCCACAGGATCCTATAATGGTTACCTCTGAACTAAGCTGAAGGAAATTCAAGGAGCCTAACTGATGTTATGTTGACAAGAAAAGCCAAAGATAATGCTGGATCTGTTCAATTTCCACATGTCTATCATCTGACAAGTCTTCAAGGCAGATAGCTCAGAGCATGGGGCATTGCTGGCAGCTTCTCTACTTTCGATGGTTCTCCCAGAACAGGATAATTCTATCTCACATAAAGAAACGCCTGTTTTTAATTATGCCTGAGCTGTTGTCAGGGAACACGTTATCCACCAAATATGACCAGAGATTTACACATGAACACAAGGTCTGTGACCTAAGTTTTAAATGGAGCAGAATGTGGTTAAAAGCTGCCACACATGGAATTCCAAGGGGCACTGGATAGACAAAACACACTTGAACAAAGCTGGAAGCCTCTTGCTAACTTCAAAACTTCCGACAAAGCTGGAGTAATCCAAACAGTATGGTGCTGGCATAAGTGACAGAGAACAATGGTTAACCTAGTGTATATGACACAGAGTCTAAGGCAGTCTAATGGAGGGGGAAATCACCTTTCAAAAATTATACTAGAGGTGTGGGGATGTAGCTTTGTGGTAGAGCAGTTGCCTAGCATGGATATGGTCCCAGGTTCAATCCCCAGCACTGCAAAGAAAAAAAATAAAATACACACACACACACACACACACACACACACACACACACACGCACAATGAAGAAAAAAACTGAAGCTGGACTTTATAATCACGGATTCACTCAAAGTGAGTCAAAGACTTTGTTCAACCTAATAAAAATCTTAGAAAAAACCATAGGTCTAAACCTTCAGAACACTACCCTTGATAATGTGTTTTTGAGTATGACATTAGAGGCACGGGTAACAAAAGGGGAAAATTATACAAATTAGGCGTCAAGAAAACATTATAAATTTGCGCATTAAAAGAAGCTGTCAAGAGAACGACAGGGCAGCCCACATAGCAGGAGGAAACTCTTGCAAAACATGTCTGAGGGAAGATTAAAATGCAGAGTGTGCAGGGGGCTTCTCAAGTTCAGCAACAACAAAAATCACTGTTAAATGGGCAGAGGACTTGAATAGACATTTTCTCCAAAGAACACACACAAGCAGACATTAAGGACAGAATAGCCAGCATTATCAATCATTAGGGAAACGCAAATCAGAACTATAATGAGTTACTAGCCCAAACACATACACCTAAGTCAAAAATATAGAAGGTAAAGGTAGAAGTTAGAACCCCATGCACAGTTGGCAGGAATGTAAACAATATATTTGTTAGGGAAAAAAAATATAGCAGTTATTTTTAAAAGTTAGAAATAGAATGCATGTATGAACCAGTAATTCTATTTTTCCCTGTATGTTCCAAAGAATTGAAAGCGGGGTCTCGAAGAGGTAGCTCTATAGATACATGTCCATAGCAGCATTATTTCCCAATTGCTAAAACACAGAAGAAACCCCCAAATGGAGAAAAATGTGATATATGCCTATGATGAACCATTGATTTGCCTTAGAAGGGGAAAAATTATGCATCATGTTAGACATGAGTAGACACTATGACATGTGAAGCAGGCCAGTCGTAAAAACACAGGAGCTGTATGGTCCACTCACAGGAAGTATTTAGGGTGTCAGAGATCATGGAGCAGTAGAGTAGTGGTTTGCAGTCATATAGAATCAGTTTTAAAGATAAAAGTTATAGAGATGAGTGCTATACTATAAACATCTAATACCACCAAACTGTATCCTTAAATATGGCTAAGTGGAATGTTTTATGTTAGTATGTTATATGTATTTTACCACGATAAAATTGGAGAAAGTGGTAAAGAGAATACAAACAGCTATTTCTCCGAAAGAGATGTACACTTGCGGCTGAAGATGTAGCTGAGTGGTAAAGTACTTGCTTAGCTAGCATGAGGCCCTTATTCAATTCCCAATACAGAAAATAATCATTATTGAAGCTGCACAATTGACTAAAAGTGAACAAAAAATGACTGGCATAATTAATCTCCAGGCAAATGAAAACCTCAATGAAGTTTTAAGATTCTAGCCTTCTAAGATGTTTTTTTAGCAAGTTTTGATAAAGATGCAGAGAAACTGTTATTCTCTTCTGCTGGTGGTAGAATGTATAATGATCTTCACAACTAATCACAAAATTGTTATATGAGCTATGAATTCTACTGTTAGGTATATGCCCCAAACAAATTAAAACGTGTCCATCCCAAACCCAGACATAACTATAGATAACAGCATTATTTATAATAGCCAGAAAGTAAACTTGAACAGTCTTAATGTCTACCAGTGATTGAGGGTGCAAAGTAGCTAAATCAGATATTAGCAGGCTTGAAGGTCATTAAAAATGTACCTATCAGGGCTGGAGAGATGGCTCAGAGGTTAGGAACACTGACTGCTCTTCCAGAGGTCCTGAGTTCAATTCCCAGAAACCACATGGTGGCTCACAGCCATTTATAATGAGATCTGGTACCTTCTTCTGGCACACAGACATACATGAAGGCAGGATGTTATATATATATATAATAAATAAATAAATCTTATTAAAAAGAAAGAAAATGTGCCTCTGTCTCATAATCAGAAGCCTGCAAAGCCAAGAACTGCATCTGTGGGACTCTACTGTTACTTTGAGGCCCTACTGCCCACCAGCTCTACAGAAAATGGTAGAGAAGAGACCAAGATGGGAGGAGGAGATAGTTTTGCTTTAGTCTGGCCTTGGGAAAATGAAGTTAAAAACTGTCGCAAAACAAGTACGTCTAACTTTCCAATAGGGAACGACCTCAAGGGTTCTGTGAAACAATGTGTGGAATTCACACTCAGAAGGGTTCTTTGCAGGGGCGCATGTTCTTGCTCTAGCCTTTACTTCCCATCTCAGGTGTCCCCACGTGAAAACTGTGACCAGTAAAGGAGACAGCATCTCAGCTACCCACCTTCAGCTTTATGACACCACAGGAGAGGGTTGCCACCTGCCAGATAAACAGTGGGAGGTTCAGGTAGCGGCTTTGTTGAGGCCAATTAAGGAAAGCCCATTTCATCCAAGGAGACCATGGCTATTTTACATGCTCTTTTTCATTCTCTGTTTAATTCTTTTTAATCTGTTCTACTATATAATTATCATTCAAAAGAATGAATCTGTCAATTACCTGGAAAGGAAAAAAAAAACAACCTTCAGGAAAGCCATCTGTTCTGGAGACTTAAGAAATAGTATTGGGTCCCAAGATGGCTTCCTTCTGGCTGTTGAATGGAGAAAGATTTATTGAGTGTTCTCATCCTCTATGGTTCTGTCAATAAGTAAATGGAAAAAAAATTTTAAAAAAGGAAGAAAGGAAGGAGGAAGGGAGGGAAAGAAAAATAGTATGTCAGTACACAAATGTAGGCGGGCTCAGGGGTCTTCCTGACCATTGTCCATTCTCACAGTGAGAGAGTTTACCTCCACAACGGTCCCATTGGCCATCACCAGCTCCCACCCTTGAAAATGCTGTTCTGCCTTAGTTTGTAAGAAGCCTCACCTGTAATTATAATCTATGTGACTGCTAGGACCCTCTGGACAGTAATCCCAAGGACCAGCAGCCAAGTGGAGCCCAGAAAAAATAAAGAAGGAAAATGATGCACAGCACATTATCATATTAAGACAAGACTCAGTCATGCAAAGAATGAAGTTCCGAGGCATCTAAACAGAGGATGAACCTTGAAATCATCAGATTAAGTGAAGGAGTCACAACGGAACACATTGCACATGTCACACAGAGGGAATGTTCAGAAGAGGGAAAGCCACAGACAGAAAGTAGGTATGTGGCTGCTTAGGGCTGGAAGAATAAAAACTGGAAGATGCTAGACCCAAGGGTATGAGGTTATTTTTGAAGTAGTGAATGTTCTAGAACAGACTGCCTGGTGGTCACCTATATCTATAAATATCTACAAATGCATTGCACTGCACCACCTTTAAAAAGGGTAAATTGTGTGGTTTGTGAAGCCTCTCTCAGTAAAGCTATTAAAAAATACTCGACCCGCCGGGCGGTGGTGGCGCACGCCTTTAATCCCAGCACTCGGGAGGCAGAGGCAGGCGGATCTCTGTAAGTTTGAGACCAGCCTGGTCTACAAGAGCTAGTTCCAGGACAGGCTCCAAAGCCACAGAGAAACTGTCTCGAAAAACAAACAACAACAACAAAAAATACTCGACCCAAGCTATGTTGTAGGACTCTCAGTTTTCATGGACATATTCGATGGTAGGTATCAAGAAGACCAAGATTTGACGTGATTTGAGCTGGGTAACGGACATGGAGGGTTCTGAGTTGAATTAAGGGTTATCCCCAGAATAAAGGAGCAGTCCTTCTGAGCTCACTAACCCTACACATAGATTATGGAGGATATAAAAGATTCTGGGCATAAGATGTAGCCCGAGGGATTCAAGACAATCAATTGACTTTCAAGAAAACTTGAACATCAACATATTACTTTTCCCCTAATATTTTGTGTTGCTTTCAATTAATTACAAGAGTAGGAAGAAGGAAAAGAAAACAGTTTCCCTTATAGCCACAATGCAGAAGGGATGTAAAAGCTCTTTATTCCCATGGTGGCAAAAAGGAATTCTCACGCAGGGTTGAAGTCATACTTTTCCATACAGCTAGCAAAGAGTAACGAACTCACTGAAGTCCTAAAGAACTTACTTCACCTCCCCACTTCCGAATTCAATTTTGGCTGAGAAGACACCCAGTAAGAAGATGGCAACCAGACAGAATATGACGTCACAACCTTATTCTTAGAAATTCAATTCCAGGACCTCTACCGAGTTGATCCAAAAATATCTGCCAGGAGACAGATTTTCTTCCCTCAAACGCCGACAACATCAAAAAGGCAGTGGCAGTGACATTTAGATGGTACTTGAGATCAATTTTTATCAGAGAGATGCAAATTAAAACAAAAATGAGAGGCCATTCCATAGGCACTAGAGTGGTCAAAATTAAAGAATAAAATGATAGCACAGGCAGGGATGTGAGACAGACCTGGCAGTTCTGGGCATGGCCACTGAAGATAGGAAATGTCATGACAGCCTTGGAACACTCTCTGGCAGCCTCTCATGGTGGTGGACAAGCCTGCCCATGAAAAGACACGGGCTTTCCATAGCCATACATAAAAGAAATAAAGGTATGATTCCACCAAGAGACCGAGACAACTCCATTTTTATCACAGCCTAAAATAGGGTCCCGTATGACTCTTTTCACAAAAACAAAAGAATACGTAAACAAATCAAAAAAAAAGTGGGATCTTATTTAACAATAAATAAACAATCCTATTTAACAAGTTACTGATACATTTGCCAACAATGGGCGAATGTCAACACTCAACAAAGAAGCTAGCCATGAAATGGCCCATGCACAATACATAGAGCTAATGTATGTGTTAGCATCAGAGAAGTGGTTATCTATAGCGTCAGAGAAGTGGGTATCTATTTTACAAGAGGAGCTGAATTGTGACCAAATAACTTTCTGGGACAACGAAACTGTCAGTATTCCATGCTCTCCCTCTGTGGAGGCTGCCAGGTCCTGCTCTCCAGGGTCCTGCTCTCCCTGGTCCCGCTCTCCCAAGGCTGGTTTAGCACGTATCCATACTTGTGGCTCAGCTTACACAGGAGCCTCAGTTGTTCTCATTTCTTTGGGCCTGTCTTGCTGGGAATGCTCTCTTGGTCTGTCATTTCCGAGATTTAGTCCTTTGGGGATCCTGCCCACATCTAAAATGTTTTGGCGGCAGCCAAGCTCCTCCCAAAGGGGAAAGATTTCAACCTAGGTCTGAGCCCTAGTAGATCCATAGATAGAGGTTAGCACTCCATGAACCTGAAGGAGAAACGTTGCATCTTCGTTTCTACCAGTTGGAAGTTTGACATTTCCTTTGATTGTGAATATAAGCTACACACTATAATAACATTAGGAGTCTGCATGATCATCGTGATTAGAAATCATAACTTCATGTAACAACTGTTCTACATACATCAAAATATTATGCATTACCATCACCCCTTGAAAAGTCTACCAATTATTACGTCTATCACATCGTCTCATTTAGTGAATTAATAAGGGATGTGTATATTATTTTAAAAATATTCCATAATTGGACACAGGCCAGGGAAACCAGTAGGCTAATTGCAGATCTTCCCTTTCCCCTCTCCACTCTCACCCCCAGCTTGGTAGCAGACCCCCTGCTGAGGCCCCCCTTGCCCACACCTCCTGCAGATCGCAGAGACCTTCTCCTCCAGCCTTCCTCCCCACCCAAGCCCCCGTCTCATCCATTATGCCAGCCCCCATCTCCAGCAGGCCTTTTCAGGAACCTGCCTGCCGGTTGGCTAACTGCGGCTCTTCACCTCCCCCTCCTCTCCTCCAAATTCAACCCCCAGTCTCACCACATCTCTAGCAGGCATTCTCTAAGTCGGCTAGAGAAGCAAGTGGGCCAGTTAAAGAGGCACATGAGTTTCAGAGCTCCACGCTGCCTGCTTTTCTCCAAGTCTAATCCCCTGGTCTCATCCCTGGCTCTGTAGCAGACTCTCTGCTGTGGCCTTTCCTCACTCTCTGCTCCCATTCCCAGTGGACTAAGCAGAGTCTGGTGGCATACCCTGCTTTCTTCTCTCCTGTGGATCCCATCCCCAGCACACCCAGCTCACCTCCATTCCTAAGTATCAGCTCCCGATACCTAGAGATACATTGTACCTGGAAACACATAGCAGGACCCCCAAAGCATTCTCTATCAGGCAACACACAGTCACTACAGTCTCCTAAAACAAAACAAAACAAAACAAAGAAAAAAAAAACCACATAGGGCAACCAAAACCAAGAACAAAACACCTACCCAGCGAAGACAAGAACAGATATGAGAACCTAGAATTACATTCATCCCAAATCCAGATGCCTAGATGCTGGCATAAAAACAGTAACAGCCATGGCACATGTCCCCCGTAAAGCCCAACGATGCTACTACAGCAAACCATGAGTGTGGCAACATAGCTGAGGCCCAAGACAAGGGCCCTTTGTGAATATGGTAGAGGTCTTTAAAAAAATAAATGAATAAATCCATTAAAGAAATGTATGAAGATACAAACACACAGTGGAAAGAAATACGCAGAACAGTTCAAGACCCAAAATTAGAAATAGAATCAATAAAGAAACCCAAACCAAGGAAACTCTAGAGATGGGAAATTTAGGAACATGCACAGAAACCTCAGAGGCAAGCCTCACAAACACAATATAAGAGTTGGAGTAGAGAATCTCAGGCATTAAAGACAGAATAAAAAATTAATATATCAGTAAAAGAAAATGTTAAATTAAAAAACCTCCTAGCATAAAACATCCAGGAAATCTGGTACACTATGAAGAAACCAACCTAAGAATAATAGGAATGGAGGAAGGAGAAGAAACCTGAGTCAAAGGCACAGAAAATATTTTCAACAAAATCACAGAAGAAAATTTCCCTAATTTAAAGAAAGAAATGCCGATAGGCATGAGAAGCATGCAGAACACTAAATAACCTGGGCCAGAAAAGAAAGCCTGCTTGGCACATGGTAATCAAAACACTACAGGTACAGAGAAAAGAAAGATTATTTAAAACTGCAAGGAAAAAAGACCAAGTAACAAATAAAGGCAGACCTATTGAATAACACATAACTTCTCAACAGATATTCTAAAATCCAGAAGTTCACAAATTCTAGGAGACCGTAGATGCCAACACAGACTACTATACCCAGCAAAACTTTTGATCATGCTAGATGGAGAAAGACATTCCAAGGAAAAACCAAATTTAAGCAATACCTATCTACAAATCCAGCCCTAGAGAAGGTGCTAGGAAAAAAAAAAAAAAACCTTTCAACTCAAAGAGGTTAACCACAACCAAGAAAACGCAAGGAATAAATCATCTTAGAGCAGCAAATCAAAAGTTGGAGGGGGGCAAGAACAAAATACAGGAATCAACAAACACTGCCCAATGATCGCTCTCAACATCAATGCTCTCAGTTCCCCAGTAAAAAGACAGACTTACAAATACATGTGAAAACAGGATCCATCCATCTATTGTATCCAATAAACACAGGGTAAAAGAATAGAGAAATATATTCCAAGCAAATGGACTTAAAAAAATCAAGCTGGTGTAGCCATTTTTAATAGAAATTAGACTGCAAACCAAAAATAATCAGCAAAATAGGGGAGAACACTACATACTCATCAAAGGAAAAACTCTACCAGGAGGACAGTACAATTTTTCACTTCTACACACCAAACACAAGGACACCCAAGTTCATAAAAAGAACACCACTATAGCTCAAATCACATATTGGCCTTCGCACACTAATAGTGGGAGACTTAAATACCCCACTCTCACCAATAGCCAAGTCACCCAAACTGTTGCAAAGTCTATAGATTACTCTTCACAAATGGACAATCATGTCTTTTTGTTAAAAATAATAGCTACACAACCCACTGAACACGGACAAGTCAACTGGGTGCCTACCTAGAACCTTCAATCCCATTGGTCAGTGTTCTTGATGCAGGAAGGTACTCTGCATTCTATCAAAGGAGAAATGAACACAACAGCCCAACTACAAACTCTTCAATGTGCAGTGGTGTCACGCCCCCACAAGATACAATAGTACAACTGTGGCACAAAAACATGTGGGAGTAGCCAACCAATATCTGATTAGATGGAAGGCCCACTCCATGAGATGTGACCCATATCTGATACTGCCTGGCTGACCAAGGACTTGAGACTGACCTAGGCGAAAATCAAATATTCCTGTTAGATACAACAGGAACACAGCAATAAAGTGACAGCTAATGACATTTTGCTGCTGTCTTAGATCAGTCCCTTGCTCAGCCATCATCAGAGAACCTTCCTACTACAGCAGACCCACAGCCAGATGCTGTGCAGAGAGTGAGAGCCCTTGGAATATTCAGTACATATTGAGTTATCTCTACCACATCCCTCCCTTCATGGTTCAGGGAACCCTGCAGAAGAGGACGCAGAAACAGTGTAAGAGCGAGAGGGAATTGAGAGCATCCAGGAAACAAGGTCTTCTCAACCTAGCAGGACAAAGTAGCAGAGACTGCAGCAGCAGGAACAGGGTCTGCATGGGTCTGCACCAGATGGACTCCTACAGCTGAAAAGGGAAGTAGACATGAGTCCCCATCCTAAACCCGGAAGCCATCTCCAAATGATAACAACTTGCAAATGAAAAGGTTCTGCTTTTGTAGCTTGCTAAAGCAGGGAAACACCATGATATCTCATATATATATATATATATATATATATATATATATATATATATATATATGAGAGAGAGAGAGAGAGAGAGAGAGAGAGAGGGAGAGAGAGAAGGCAGAGTCAGAGAGATGCCATGTAACTGCCAAAGGAAACCAGTAACCTACAGTCTTGTGACGATACATAGATTAATACAAATTGGTTAATTCTAGATGTAAGAGCTAGCCAGAAATATGCCTGAGTCATTGGCTGAACAATGTTGTAATTAATACAGTTTTTGTGTGATTTTTGGGTCTGGGCAACCGGGAAACAAACAAGCAGTCTCTGTTTACATGTACCCTAAAGGACACATGATGCAGAGAGCAGGATACCTTATGAACGCTGGGGTGCCCTGTGTTTGACTGGTGCTGGCTTTCCTGCCAAAGGATGCTAGCCTCATTCTAGACATCTTTCCAGACAAGATGTTCCACAAGCTCTGTCAGTAGCACATCCATTCCTCACTTTCTCACCCGGTCAAGTCCTTCTGTCGACCTCCTAACTCCCACGGGACCTCCCTGTTTGCCTGTCTGACACAGGCCTCCCCAGCATTTACCTCTAGATTATTACTAGCTATCATTTTATTTCTGTTTTGAGCCTGTTTGAATAGAATACACTATTGAAAAGCACAGGTGACCTGTGTATTTAACAAACATTGGACTGCTTTCTACCACTAAAGGACCCCCTGAATATGACAACCGCATTCTGCTAGTGACCACATTCACTTTCCTAAGGGATCTCTGCTCCTAAAATAATGGCACAGAGGGGTCATGTTGTGGACTTTGCTTCTAGTGGTTAATATCTGGGCAGCAGAAATGGATTTTTCCCCCACAACAGTCTCTTCAGTAAGTGATAACTTTTTCCCTGCCAATCAACATTGGGAATCAGTTTGTTTTCTATCTTATAGAATTGGAGTAAAAACAAGTTTAAAATCATCCACAAAAATGACTTCACTGAACATTAATTCTTTCAGCACATTATTAAAATTTTAATTGCACCTTAAATCTGTTCTTCCAAGCTTTATGATCTAGGAGATTTTTATAGGAATAAAAATTCTGAAACCAAGAGTGGCCAGAGGTGGCAATTTCATGGGGTCTACCAGTTAACTCTTACTTGTGGGGTTTCCTTCTACTCACTGAACTTAAACCTAGAAGAAAAAGGTTGCTTTGTAAAATATTTCTCTCAACACCTTTTTGAGGGATGAGACTGTATTCCTCCTCAGAGTCTGAGTCCAAAAGATGGATTTCATTTCTGTGCTGGCAACCAAAAAAGAAGATAATTGGGGTGTCGGGGCACTGGGTGCCATGGAAGGATGACAGCAGTCTCTCTGTTTTCTGAAGAACTTTTTAAATAGTAAAAATATAGGCCAGCAAAATGGCTCCCTAGGTAAATGCGTTTGCCGCCAATCCTGATGACCTTAAAGTGGTCACACACTCACATACCTGACTGCCAGATCCACATGGTGGAAGAAAACAGAGTGTAGTGGTTTTTATTTGTATTTTAATAAATAAAGCTTGCCCGAAGATCAGAGTGCAAAGCTAAGCCACTAGAGGCCAGGGAGTAGTGGCACACACCTTTAATCCCAGGACTCAGGCAACAGGGGGCAGATGGATCTCTGTGAGTTCAAAGCTACCCTGGGCTACACAGGATCGATCCAGAAACAGATCCAGGTAGTCGTGGCTCACACCTTTAATCCCACTGTTTGGGAGCCACACACATTTAATCCCAGCACTAGGGAGGTGAAGACAAGAGCTATACAACTGGGTGGAGAGGGGAATATAAAGGAGGAGGAGGAGGAGGAGGAGGTGGAGGAGGAGAGAGAGAGAGAGAGAGAGAGAGAGAGAGAGAGAGAGAGAGAGAGAGAGAGAGAGAGAGAGAGAGAGAGAGAAAACGCTGCACATAAACCAAATCAGGGTTAGCATCCTCTAGATCACATGCCCGGAGCATTTCCTTTTTATCAGGCATGAGTGTGCACAAGTGTACAGGGTAACACCTGACAAATCAGCATGAATTCTTTCCCTTGACATTGGTCTGGCTGTAGGATTGGGCCCAGAACAGTGCTGAGGTCTAGCTCTATGCTAGCTCTATGCTATGTTGATGGGTACATGAGTCGCAAATGCCTGTGAAGTCTGCCTGTTAGAGGCCTGCCACCGGGAAGCTTTGCAGGGCTGATGCACCAAAAGAGCTCAGCATCACCCAGTGGCCTGACTCCTGGAAGAAGCTAAGCAACAGAGGACTTCGGGGAGGGGCTAGCACTGGTTTTGCATGGAAAGAACTTGATGCCGTGTTCCTGGATTTCTGCAGAGTCGAAGCAGTTTTTCTTGGTATCATCTTAATTACTTTCTGTGCAAAGGGGAAAACCAGTGAGTGGCAACAATGAACTTGTATTGGTGTGCTCTCTCCCTCAGTCCTGGTAAGTTTTACGTCTGTTGACACAATTGGGTGGTCATTTTTGTGCAGCGCCGCATACTCTGTAGAAACGAGCAAGCAAATTTGTGTCCCTCGGGGGCTTTCCCTCAGGGAAGAGGAGGAATTCCTGCAAGCCAAGTTTCAGAGGAGATCTGTGTTTCCTTTTGGTTTAGCACTGTCTTTTAAAGGGTGCTGTTGGTCTGCTTAGCTTTGATTTATTGTCTTTAAACTGGGGAGAGTGGTGTACTCTCCCTTCCTTTAAAAAAATTAAAAGACAAAAATGGGTGCATTTTCAGATTCCTCTGTTTTGTTTAATTAATATTCTGATACAGTAAGGTATTCTTACCTCCTTTCGCAATTTTAAACCAGTTTCAGCAGCTTATATTATCATATGATTACATACACTATATACATCTATATACATATCTGAAGTGTGTGTGTGCGTGTGTGCAGTCGGAGGGGGTATTCCTGGAATAAACTCAGCTCGTGGTATTCAGTTCCAATTGCTCTTTGGACCAAGTTGTGTCTGAAGCAAGAAGGTGATGGGAAGTGACACCAAAGGGGGCTTGAAACTCACTTCTCTCTCTCTCTCCTCTCCTTCATCCAGCGTTTGATTCTCCCGTTTTCAAATGCTAGAATCAAGAACCTCCCAGGGTAAGAGAGAGAGGAACTGCATCGCATGGCATCTCAGGAGACAACGTCAGCTACATCCCCACAAGCCGATACACCCCAATAAAACTAACAATTTCCTGTGGAGGGTAAAACTCAAAAGAACTCTTGGGATTAATGAAACATTAAATTAATTCTTTAGTGTTGCTCTGGCTTTTGTCTGGGTGAAAATGACCAGGAGAACACACACATACACACATGGATTTACTGTTAGTAAATTCAACCCAGCATTTATGTCCTAGGAAATTAGCATGGATATCTGAGATAAACTCCCCAGGCAGCTGGAAATGAGAGAAGGGAAGTTCAGTGGACCAGATCCTGAGAAAGGAGGCTCTCTGGGATGGATGTGACCGGGGCTTTCTGCTTTGGTGGCTTCAAATTCCTTGGACAGCAGAATTGGGGTGACGTAGGGAGACTGTGGCTGACCCCACCCTCACCATGAGCTTCAGAGCTTCCTGTGTTTCCGGGAGGTCCCTGCAAAGACAATGGTGAAGAGGGGTTCTCACTCTGCTCCCTGGGCTCACCCTAAAGAATGGGTCTGTGCTCTGGGGATGGAGGGAGCTACCGTCAGCATCAGGATCTGGCACTGCGGTTGTATAATAGCACACAAGTGCTTCTCAAACCTGACCTTCAGATATCAGCCCCAGGCGGGACCTTTCCTGACAGCTGTGTTCTTGCCAGTGGAGCCACCTGTCGGCATCTTCCACACCTGCCGTGGCTTCTTGCTCAGCAACAGCTTCTACAATGTCACTTTTATGGCTCCTTCCTCATATGAGAAACGCAACAGTTCTCAAACACTGGCCTTTAGAGATGGGTGATGATGTGGAAAGACCACCTATTGTTTTATCAGTCGAACCACAAGGGCTTTTTTTTTTTTTTTTTTTTTTTTTTTGAGACAGGGTTTCCCTGTAGCTTCTAGAGCCTGTCCTGGAACTAGCTCTTGTAGACCAGGCTGGCCTCGAACTCAGAGATCCGCCTGCCTCTGCCTCCCGAGTGCTGGGATTAAAGGCGTGCGCCACCACCGCCCGGCCACAAGGGCTGTTTGAAGGTCTGTAATGTATGGTACTGGATGCAACCAAATAAGTTCTCCTTACAAGGATAAATTTGCTCTCCGGCTTTCTGGAAAGCCTTTGGGGAAAAGCTCAAACTTTGGAATTGTGGTTCCTTCAGCCAAGCAAAGAAGCTGCATGCTCGCAGGTTCCGTTCTTAGGTTTACATCATTCTGAGGAGCTTTTCCTGCCCCTCACGTGTCCTTTCCTTGTGCAGCCAGTATCTCTACTCCTTCAAATTTTTCCATTGCAAATATGCCCTGAATTTCCTGGCTTCCAAGAATTCTTTCCAGAATGCTCTTGTCTAAATCTCCCTGACAACATGGCTCAGTGGGTAAAGGGACTTGCCTCCAACCCTAATGATTTGAGCTTGGTTCTCAGAAGCATGTGGTGGAAAGAGAGAACCAACGCTTGGATGTTGTCCTCTGCTTTCCTCACTCTGTGTCTGTTGACGTGTGTGTGTGTGTGCGCGCGCGCACCACTAAATTCATGTAAAAATTGATCTAAGTCTCTGTGTTCAGGTACGTCGGTCTGATCGTATTTGAAACCATGTCAGAACAAACCATTAGATATGATTTGATTTTTATTTGCACATTGCTGTGCCTTGGGTTTAATTTGTGTTTTGTGCTTGTTCCAGGTTGGTAGAGAAGGTAGGGAAGTTTTTAGATGCCGCACGATGTTGAGAAGCATAAGTTCTGCACATAGTGGATGATACTAACAGAATCTGATGGGTTAGCTGGGGTGGGGTGGGGGTCAGACTTAAGTTGGCAGAGAGGAAATGAGATGTGACTGTTGCCCAAGGAAAGAAAGGGTACAGGGCTACTTTCCCTAGCTATAGTCCATCCAAAGTGCCCATTCAAATATTTTGGTGGCTCCAAGTCCTGGTAATATCATCTGAGAGTTAGTTGACCATTTCCTGTTTTGGGTTCTGAGTCGAGTTTAGTTCCTTAAGGACATATGTCGTGCAGCCCTCAAGATACACTTAAAGAGGAATTTCATCTCTAAACAAAGTCTCCAAGAAGAAAACAAAGTTAAATACTGTAGTGAAGGCAGAAAAGCCACTCTCTTAATGCTTGGCTGAAGCAATTTCCACAGCACAGGGAACATGTTGTTCAAATCTTTGATTGAAGGGAGACTGGAGGAATGAGACCCAGTCGGGTTTGGGAACTTAATTACAGTATCATTTTGTCAAATTCTGTAACACTTTACATAGTGGATTACAGCCCTCACCTGGGACCTGAGAACAGGAAGGGCATCGGGAGAGAGGCACTCAATCAGTCTTCATGGACAAAGGGGAACCTTGTGTTGCGAGAGTTCAGGGTTACAGCAGGAAAGGCATTTTCTGCATTCCCGTGCACTCGGAGGCATAATCTGTCCCAGGTATAACCCAGCCGCGAATAAAGAGGTGCTTTATAACGGGGTTTAATAGTATTCATCTGGAATTTTGCCCCTCCTTGCAGTTGTGGGATTTAATTAATCTTTACCCAGAGGCCAGTCTTTTCAAGGCGAATGCCATAGAAGGGCAAAACATCACCTCTATGTGGGTTAGATTCTGCCAGCTTCTGTTTTATTACTATTCTCTATTGTTTAGAGAACTTTGCTGGATGATTGGATTGTATGTGTGCCTTGGGGCATCTAAGAGCAATTGGAAAATACATTATAGAGTAGACCACAAGATTATTAAAATGACTTCAAACAGTAGGAATCTAATTTTCAAAGGATCTTGGAATGTCTGTATTTTTTTTCACATTTCATCCCTTAATTATTCAAGTTCCATATTTTGAGACTAAAACGTATAAGGATGTGTGCTCACCTAATTATCTTCCCCCACTCCTCTTAAGCTCCTCTTCCTTTCTCATCCGTGAAGCAACCCTGTGCTCTGAAAAGAGCTTCTGGGGGAAACTGCAGACCTGTAGACTGATCTAAACAACAGCACCAGAATTCCTTTCTCATGTGTTTGCCCCTCAACACATACCCGGTTTTCCACCCCTAAAGTGAATGCTCTCTTAACCAAGTAGAGTATGTCTAACCTCACTACAGCAGGGAAAGGCTTAACAAAAGGATTCTTTCAACTGGTTTTTTTAAAAAAACTTGGTTCTTACCTATCTACCCCCTTCTTCTCTGAGGTGTTGAGCATCGGACTGTGTTGCAGTTCAATTCTAAAAAGGTTCCTGTGTGAAAAGCTAACTGCCTGCTGTTAGGCCTCTGAGAGGTGAGAGGTGACTGGATCATAGGGAATGGGCTACTCAGGACGTAGGTCCTGGTGGGATCTGTCTCCCAACACTTTCTAGGACCCACATCTTACTCTCTCTGCTTGCTGGCTGCCTTGGGGCAAGATTTCTCTACCATGGTTTTCTCTTACCACTTTTACTTCAACATAAGCGAACAGTGACAGAGCCACCCTACCCCTGAAACTCCTAATCTCAAAAACCACTTCCTGCCTTAGCTGACTTTTTTTTTGGTGACAAAAGTAAGTATAACAGGTTGTAACAATGAAATCGCCACTGAGCGAGGCTGGTAAGGAAGCCTCGGTGATGTCCTAGCTCAGTTTACATTGCTGTGACAAACACCATGCCTGAAAGTAACTCAGAGAGGAAGTGGTTTATTTGGCTTCCGGGTTAGATACAATCCACCACTGAAGTAGAGACCACGCAGGAATGCTGCTTACTGACTTGGTCCCAGACTCACATTCAACTCTCTTCCTTCCACTGCTTGGGTCTACCTGCCCAGGTATGACAATACAGACATACATTAATGCCCTCCGGCGTTAATCAGTAATCAGTAAAATACCCTCACAGACTTGCCCCAGGGCCATCTGATGGCTGCAAGTCCCCAACTGGGATCCCCTTTTCCCATGTTTCTCAGGTTGAAAACCAAGACGTACCATCACAGGTGAGCAACAGCTCTCCCAGACACTTGCTTGTTTCTCTCACCTGCCACCAGAGGTGGGGACCGGGGAACCCACTTGAAGGGATTTGTCTAAAAAGTTGCCTGTAAACCCGCACAACGGTGCATATTCGCCAGCAGAGTCCCCAAGAAGTGGAGGTAATACGGTGAGAACCTAAAGGTCACTCTTGCCTACGCAGTAAGTTTGAGATCAATCTAAGATGTATGGAATTGTCTCAAAATGAAGGAAGGAAGGTAAGAAAGGAAAACACTCTCTGGCAACATGTTTGAACAAAACACACTCAAATAGTAAGTATATATGAAGAATTTGGAAGGAAAGGAAGTTCAATCATATCTATATATTTTTCTCTCCCTCTTTTCTAATTAATCTGGTTTCTTCCATTCCAATGTCTTTCATCTCTTTTTATAATCTGTCATGGGTATATTTTAGTCAACATATTTATCAAAGTTTTTTGTTTATAGCTAGGTAAATGTTGGCTATAGAGATTTTGTCATGAAAACACAAATTAGCTTGTCTGGGTGAGACACTTGACCATAAGGAGTTGTGTACTCAAACTGCCAGGGTTCAGGATCGAGCCTAGCAATGAACTGAAGGCCTTACCCTCACAGTACCTCGGTTTCTTCAGTTAGAAAAAAATAGAAATAACAGCACTTGAAATCTTTTTATGTTTCTTATGGACCTGGTATTTGAAGTGAGATGAACATTCTGGAAAACTTAAAATGGAAAATACATACCATAGAACAGCGGATTGAAAGGCGGAAGAGCAGTGCTGGCCTTGACATTGGTGTTTTGCTTCTCCCAGAAACTATTCCATGCAAATAGCAGCAGCTAAGACTTGGGTCTCAAGCCCTGGGGCAAGTGACTTAGTTACATATTTATACAATTAGCAGATACTAACTCTATATTATTTTCCTGTTGTATCTAATTTCTTCTTCTCTATATGAGGAAAGAAAGACATTAAGAGATAGCATAATGGCCCAAGGTCTCATAACTGGTAATGGCACCCACAGTGGGTTGAATTTTGTCCTATCTGAAAAGGAAATAGCCAAGTCTCACTCCTGTTTTTGGGGATGTGACCTTCTTTAGGAAAAGGTCTTTCTGTATTAAGTTGAGGACCTGGAGTTGATGATGTCATACTCATGGGAGAAATGGCATACATGGGGGAGAGTCTCATGGAGATAACATAATGCCTCCAAAAATTCCAACTTCTCTCGCATATCCTAATAATCATTAAGAATATTTTATTTATATTTCTATGTTACATAACATTTTATCAGCATTAATTTACAAATAGACTTTAAACGAGCTAATTCTCTGGTGCGTAAGGAAAGCCCTAAGTACAGGCTGCCTTGTTCCGCCTTCCTTTACTTTGCTGAGTGCAGCTCAGCTCCATGGTCCAGGTGCCAGGCTGGGCTTTGTAGCTCTCTCACCTCCTCCAGGGGCCAAGAACAATCAAAACACCTCAGTGAAGAACAACAGGAGAGCATTCAGCTCCCAGTCCAAGCGCTGAGTTGTCTCTTCGCGGCAGAGGAACCCTGAAGCTGCCCCATTCTTCATAACATCTTGGACTTCCCTTCGAAGCTCCGCCCTTCAAGTCCCAAAGGACTTTGGAAACCTCCTTTGTAGCCTCCTTGTTCATCAAATTCAAATGCCTTTATTGAATTCTTTATTTCCTCCTTACCGACCTAAGCCTTCCCTGCTCCCAGAATGAAGACTCACACAGCTTTGCCACCATCTTCAATACTTCCTGTCTCCCAGTAAGCCGCTGTCAGTTACGCCCCATAATTCACGTCACCGCCTTACCATCCTACCCATCTGTGCTAGCATTTCCTGCGCTGGACTCGGTGTCCCCTACCCAGACTATGGAAGCCATATCTAATGGTCGCCAGGGCTGGACTCCTTCCTACATCCACCGTGCCGGGATAGACATTGCCACCGTTTATTTGTTAAATATTTTAAATGTTCCTCTGGCCTGTTTCATTCAAATCAAGTGAAGTTTTGGACTGGCAGCGGCGGTGACCGGGCAGGGAGAACCCCATTTGATCAGGCCCTCCCCACCTCTTCCCGCATTGATTTCTGCTTTCTCGGGATGACCGCGGGAAAAATCTGAACCACCGTGCCTCTGTTTTAAACCACTGCTCAGCCCGAATTAAGCCATCTTCCCGCTGGTTCGGTTTTTTTCTAACTCCCTTATTTTTGTGCTCTCCCGTGATTTTGCTCCAGGCATCGCATCCTTTGATGTGTGGCAAAGGTGGTGATGTAATTGTGTCCCGCAGACTCAGTCCATGACTCTTTGTTTTGAATTGGGCAAGAGGGCACTCGCTCACCCGCAGATGCCCCGCTTTTTCCTGTAAGAGGACTCCTTCTCTGATGGTATGTCTTGCTCTAGTGGCTCCATTCTTCCCCAGCCTACTCTCTGCCAGGCCTGGCCTCATGATCGCCCAATAAATCCAGAGGCCCTGCTGGATTCATTAAGAGAAGCAGTACTTTGTTAAGACAGTCTTCCCGCTGTCTGCTGAGATGTTACCAGTGAGTTCAAACAGCCTTGAGAGAACAAAGCAGAGAACAGGGTCCCCTTGTCACAGGCCTTAGCAATCTACGCTATCAGGTGTTCGCAGTACCGAAAAATCAGATAGGTTAGTTCTTGGAAAGGCTAACTATGAACCGATTCTCTCACATTGCCAGCACCTCCGACCTTACAAATTCCTCACAGAGAACACATCTGTGTATCTCTAAAATCATTTAAGTGCCCACTGGTTAGGCTGGGGTGTGATGAGTTTGTTCCCATGCCTTCTTTTGGGGTGCAGTTTTGTCTGTGCCACCCGTGGTGGCTTAGATTGCCCGGGCACATCTCTTTACTGCTTAATGCTCTCAGGGTTGGGGAGACCGGATGTATCCTCATGGTCCTTCAGCTGACTCCATATCATAGTAATTAGATGCTTTGTGTGTGGTTTTCCACTGCCTTGTTCTCCTTTCCTGGCCCTCTTTGGAGGGGAGAGGCAATGCGGGTACCGCCACCCTCTATCCTGTGCCCACTGTGCTGGTTCTTACAGCCTTTCTGCTAATCACAGACAGAACAGCCAGCCCACCAGAACCCGAGAGGCAACGGATATAAGGGTGCACGGGTGTGACGGATAGGCAGCCGGCACATCTAGCAGTGTTGAGACTTGAGCCTCCATACTGTCTCGGTCTTGCTGAGACAGTGTTACCACAGCAACCTCCAGCAGGTCCTTTGAATTCGGTTGGCAGAGGGGAGGCAGAGGAAGGATGGAGCCACTGAAGCGGACAGGTCATCCAAGGAGTCTTCCTTCTGGAAGAAAGAGGCTTCTCTGGGTGAGCACCCGCTTGCCCAATTCAAAACCGAGTCATGGGCAGAGTCTGCGGGACACATTATGTCACCACCTGCACTAATGACACACTGAAGAATGGAAAGCCAGGGACAAAGTCTCAGAACCCTGTTCTGTTGCTTCCTGGAGTTGACGCCTGAGCTCCCAGCTCTGGCATTTAGCCATTAGGCTTTTGTGAGCTTTATGTTACCTCTGAGCAGACTGGCTCTCGGTGACTTCTTTGCCACTGTCGCCTGGTATATTCCATCTTGGTAGGTGACATTCCAAGTCGTCTGCCCTGAAACTAAAACCGCAGAGTGACCAGGAAGGATTCCTCCTTTGTTTCCCCAGGCCAGGCTTAAAAATTTTGTTTTAAAGATGACTCTGGTGAGGTCCACTTTTCGTTTCCACGCATGATATCTTCGTCTGTTTCATTTTTCCCTAGGGACAGGTAGAATTGCCTCCTGATTATATTCTTGTGCCCAGCCTCAAGGCCCCCCTCCATACCCTTCTCCTCAGGCTCCTACTGTGTTTATCCATCACCGTTCTCAGCTTTACTTTCCCCCGTCTTCTCTGGCCTTGAAAGAAATTCCCTAACTGGAAATTCCTGCCTCAAACTGACCTCAAATCTTCCTTGGAAAGTGATAAAAATTAAAAGCCAAAAAATTAAAATAAACCACACAAGTGATCCAATAATTGGGTTCACATGAAATATCCACTCACTATGTTCAAACACTTCATTTCCAGAACACTGGTTCTCAGGCAGCAGGGCAATAGTTAGCTCCCAGTATCCTGCAGGCCTACATTAAACACGGGCTGCTTCTCACATAGCCTGAAGCTGCTGCCATGGGAGGACAGGGAGCATGCCCTCTTCATCCTCGGTCCCCCATCTCCACAGTCTGTGTGTAGAGGCCTTGTTGTGGGCAGGCCATTGTCCACTAGACTAGTCTCCTGGCGCCACGCTCCTGGGCTTGCCCTGATTGCCCTGCATCCAAGGTGCCTCGGATCCTTCAGTCTGTGACTTGCTCCGAACCATGAACTTTGGGTTGCCTTCTTCCGTCTTTACTGGAAGTTTCCATTGTTCTTGCCACTATGCTAATATTTTCTCTAGGATCTGGATTGTATATGAACATAGATGTTGTCCTGTTTGGAATAGTGATTGACATTTTCTAGCTGGGCTGTGCCTTTTGCCAAAAGATTAAGATTAACACCCATATAGGCATGGGTATACATGTCCCTTTTCACAGCTGGGCAGAAAAACAACCCTTGCCTTTCCAGAAACAGGAGCGGGTAGTTTTTTTTTTTTTATTCATCACCTATAGCCCTCCCACCCAATACTAATAGCCATGTCCAAGCATGAACTTATTCATCCAGTGGAATCATATTGATTTACATAGAACAGAGGGCTTACTTAACAAGTCTAGCCAAATAGGGAGCTTTAGATGTGGTCACCATCAGGAGGTGATGGAGCCTAGACCCTAAGCCCTTAGGAAGAACTACAACTGGGCAGAAGTGCAGTTGCAAAAGCACAACAGCACGTTGCTATGGTAGCTGCTGACGTTGCCCGTGCTGGCCTGCCAGGCCCAACACGGACCATGGATGCCTCATGTCATTAGACTTAGCTTGCTGATTCTCAGCTAAGAGATTGAGTCTTGCCAACTAGATCACAAAAGTCACTCGAAGTAGATTTCCAGATCCTTCTTAGGGATTTTGATTCAATGAAACAGTGGGTCTGAATATAAATTTTAATGATCTACATATTCAGTTTATTCTCCAGGTGAACATTGTGATTAATTAGTAAGGCCTGGGGAACAAAGGCCCAAAGAAAGATACCAAATCACTCTGTGATAGGAAGAAGAAGGGAAACGCCAGAACCCAGGCAGGGATTTAGTATAGAAACTGCCTAAATCCCTTAGGCAGTCTCAGTTAGGGGGTGAGAGCTCCCCACAGACTATTTTAAGATAAATCACTGCTTTGGGATACCTGCTTGGGATTTTAAATTGTTCCTTCTTGAAATTCTCACAGGTGGCACATGGGTATTGGAAGAAAGGCTCTTGATCTCAGGACCTGAGGAGATGAGACCCTTACCTTGGCCTTCGGTGAGGCCAAGTTGTTGTCTACTGGAGGTAGCTGAGCTTGCTCTCTGTTGGTTCCAGTAGCTGATGACCTCATTATTATTATTATTATTATTATTATTATTATTATTATTATTATTATTATTATTATTATGCCTTCATTTGTTCTTGTCTAGCACCTCTCTATTCTAGCTCCCCCAACTCTTGGGTTTCCCTGACATTTAAATTGCTCTGGATCTTTTCACATCTACAACACATTCCCGGCCCAGCCGTTCCTAAAGGATTATTTGCGCTGTCCCTTGCTCTGTCTCCATCTTCTCAGGACCTATACTCATCAACCGACTGACTCACAGAAATGACAAGGGCATCCTTTTCCTTCTTGGCCCCACTCTCCACTCCCCTAACAGTGCTGGGCCTCAGCTGTCAAGAATCGACAGGCAGGAGCCCTGTGCCTAAAACAACACTCTCTCTCTGTCCCAGGAGCCATAGTTCTGCTTGAATTTAAGGGATCTCAGGTTCTGACTTTGCACTATCCTCCCTCCCACCACCACCAGGATGTCACATTCCGCCTTTGACTCCTACCCCTGTTCCCAACATTTTATATATAAACCATGATTCCATCCTCCTGGACAGCTTCTTGGTTTAATGGGGCAGAGATGACAGAGCATAACACATCCTTTCTTTTGACAACCGCGGCCTCTTGGATTTGCTTTCCTGCACAAATTCCTAACTAGACTGTAAGAAGGAACTCGTGAGCGTTTCAAAACTCCTCTGACAGTCCTTGTCTCCTTTCCAGGCCGCCTCACGAGGGAAGGAGTCCCTATACTGAGAAAGGCAAAACAATCTAATAATAATTTTTAAATCCTACCTGGTTGTCTTAGATACAAAAGAGGGCTTTGCCAATCTGCCACCTTGAGAAGGAAGCTTCTACTTCCTGTATGCTGAGCTGACACAGAATTGCAGAAGGGCTGGCTAGCCCATTCTTTGCTATTCTATATTTTATCCCTCCTGCCTTGAGACAGGGTCTCACTGTGTCACTCTGGCTACCTGGAACTCACTCTGCAGAACCAGGCTGGCCTCGAACTCACAGAGACCCGCCTGCCTCTGCCTCCTGAGTGCTGGGATTAAAGATGTATGCCACCACATTCAGGATTTAAAAAAAAAAATCTTTGTACATGAGGTATGTGAAAACAGTATTTACCTTTTCTCCCATTCGGGTAGGTAGTGGAGGGAATTCTAACCCCAGAGTCTGGTAAATGGGACCAAATCCTGCTCCTTTGCACTTCAGGCTTCCGTCCTGCCACCTCTCCCGGGAGGTAACGGTGAGGTCCGTGGGTGGTAGCGAACATTGGCTACAATAGTGGCTAGGTATCATAAGGACCTTATGTTGTTTTAGCTTTTATTAGGTGATGCTTCTAGCCTGCGCACAGCTGTAAAGCCACCCCAGGCACACAGGAAGACCATTTCTGGCAGTTACCATAAGCCACTGGTCTCCATTACTCCTGACTAGCTCTGGTGGGGGGGCAAAGCGTTAGGGCCCTTCTGTTGGTTATAGACTTCCAAGAAGACCTCTATTAGGGTGGCCCCCAACTCAGGCTCACATGTATCCCCTCTCATCCCAGTGGAGGATTGTCTGATAGATTAGCTGTTTCAGGAATCTTCTGTTACAAGCGACAAAAACTCCTTTCAAACGAACTCGGTCTGAGAGGGGAAGTCTTGACCCCTATGACCTGCCCTCTCCCACAGTACCGCGGGAGTCTCTCCGTGTCTCCGCTCTGCCTTGCTCTGAGATGCAATCACTCACCACCAGGCATTCTGCTCACAGTGGCCCTAGAAGCTCCAGCTTTACCCCAGTCTTGCAACCTCTAGTGAAAGAGAGGCTTTTTTTATTCGTCGGAATTACCAAGAATGCCCATGTGTTCCTAACATGTCTCCTACCTAACTCTAAACCCTGTTATCATAGCTATGAAGGACAGAGGGGAGCATGCTGGCCCACAAGGTATGGACATCAGCAAACATGCCCACACAGTAGCACTTTCTATGAGGTGTAGATCAATTTTTCTCTGGGCTGCCAGTTCACAAAAAAAATGACATGGAGACTTATTATTAATTATGAAAGCTCGCCTCAGCTGAGGATTCTTTTTAACTAGCTGTTATAACTTAACCCATTCCTATTTTTCTATTGCTACCACATGATGTGTTGCTTTGACCTCTCCTTCTGCACATCCTGCTTCCTCTGCATTCGGCTGGCAACCCGCCTTTCTTCTTCCCCAAGACTCTGTCCCCAGCAGTCCCGCCTAAACTCCTCCTGCCTAGCTATTGACCATTCAGCTTCATATTAAACCCATCACAGTGACACAGCTTCACACAGTGTAAAAGAATATTCTGCAATAACAGGGAGAACCTGAGTGTTGCTGCCAGTTAAAAGGGATGAACCCCAAGCAAGCGGCCTCAAAATAACAGACACCACCACACTGGCTAAATGATGTATCTGTCTCCACAAGTGTGAGGGCATTTGTGGGCAGCTTCTGCCCAGAGGAGATGGACAGTGGGAATGGCTTACGGTCCAGGAACCTAGCTTCCCTAAGTAGACAAGTAGAAATGCTTTGTGGATAAAAACAGGAGGTATTTGAGCCCAGCTGAGATGAAAACGGGAAAGGTCTTACTTCAGAAGTAGCTAGCATCTGAATGTGTTTCCTCCAAAGATGACAATAGCCAGGGATGGGACTTTAAGAGAGGAGGCTGTGCCATAAGGGCTCTTTCCATGTTAAAAGTCTCTTTATCAAAGCCATTTCATGTTGCCTTCAAGTGCCCTGCTCTTGTGTGGTGACGGACAGAGGTCCCCTTCTGTAAGATTGCAGCTCTCATCAGTTCAACTTGCTGGTGCCCCAATTTCCAGGGTGCCACAGTGTAGAAGGAGCAGCAGGCTGTGTTCCCGCCAAGCTCCCGCATAGCTAGCTTTACACCCGAAATAACAACACACAAATTATATTCATTTAAACAGTGCTCGGCCCATTAGATCTAGCCTCTTACTGGCTAACCCTCACATCTTGATTAACCCATTTCTATTAATGTGTGTAGCACCACGAGGTGGTGGCTTACTGGGAAGATTCTAACCTGCGTCCATCTCAGAGAGGAGAGCTATGGCGTCTGCCTCACTGCCTTCTTCCTCCCAGCATTCTGTTCTGTCTTCCCCACCGACCTATGTGCTGACCTATCAAGCCAAGCAGTTTCTTTATTAATTAACCAATGAAAGTAACACATCGACAGATGACCCTCCTCCATCACCACAGCCTGTGGAACTAGGAGAAATAAAGTTCAGTTCTCTATAAATCATCCAGCCACAGAGACCCTGTTATGGCTCCGCAGAACGCACAAAGGCGCTCAGTTTGGCAACAACCCACTGTTTTTTCTTGTTTTATGTTTCTTTAGCTACTTGTTGATGTGTGGTGTATCAAAGCTCATTACTTGTTTGCTCAACAGGCAAACCTGTGGCTGTCTTTGTCATAAGGGACTTGAGAAGCACTGCACTGCAGTAAGTTTGTCCAATCTTCTAACGCTTTATTCACAAGGGCGGCTTTGTGCTGATGCACTCCATCCCAGGCTGGACACATTTATGAGGGCGTTGTCAGAACTCTCTCATGTAACCTAATGTTCTAAAGACATTAAACCATAAAACAAGCCCACAGTGAGAGAAATGCAGCTGTCAAAGGGTAACATTGACACGTCATTGTGAGTGAGAACATTACCATTTAAATTGGCCACCGGTGTTCATTTTTATTAATGATCATATTGAATTTTTAAGCCTGTCAGGATATTGACTTCATTGTGCTGAAAAATACCAAGCTCTACTGTACGTTTGCTGCCTCTCTGAAACTCAGTCTGATCCCTTGGATTCTAAAGCTGGTACTGGATTAAAGGGTAATCATGTTTAATCATTAGGTGGCCTGAAGATGTCTTGTGGCAAATTGTGCTGGTTATATAATGTAGGATAACCGCTCTCCAATTGAACACTTAAAACTTAAAGTAACAGATCATTTTTCTTATTAATCTGCGATCTTGTCAGGTTCACCTAGATTAGCTTGTCTCCTCAGCATGAGGGTTTATTGAGCAATGGTGTGGGGCTCGTGGATTCACTTTTATGATGGCATAATTATTTACATGCCTGGCAAATAGGCCATTCACTGGGGAGTCAGACTGTGATCTCAGAGTTTGGTTTCCTTTCCACATGCTTTCCTTACAGCATGGGCCTCACATCCCAACAGTCAATGCCTCCTACCTTAAGGATGGTTAGCATGGTTTTCTCTGGTCTGATTAGTCAAGGAGTCATAAAGTCTAGACTTAGAAGAAAGCACCAACCTGCTTCTTAAGAGTCCCAAAGAACTCTGGGGCCATGTTTTTTTAAATGCTAAGGATTTCTCTTGTTAAGCAAATAAAACCAGACTCAAAGACACATAACATGTTTGCTTTCATAAGTGAAATCTAGATTTAAATCTCTCTCCATCTCTTGCCCACCCCCCTCTCTCTCTCTCTCTCTCTCTCTGTGTGTGTGTGTGTGTGTGTGTGTGTGTGTGAGCACACCACGGAACTTAGAAAGGGGATCATGAGTGCAGCACTTAAAGGGGTCTGGGGTGAAGTGGGGATAAGTAATGAGTACTTGTGACTTGAAAGCAGAAGGGAAATTTGTTGTAGGAGGCTGCTGGTTCGTTCCTGGCTGCTCAGATCAGAAATAATCACTCAGAAAATATACTAATTAAATCACTGCTTGGCCTGTTAGCTCTAGCTTCTTATTGGCTAGCTCTTACATCTAGAATTAACCCATATCTATTATTTTATATTTTACCACGAGGCTTGTGGCCTACTGGCAAGGTTCTAGCTGGCAGCTCCATGGCGTCCCTTGACTCTGCCTTCTTTCTCCCAGCATTCAGTTTAGTTTTCCCTGCCTAGCTCTGTTCTGTCCTATCACAGGCCCAAAATAGCTTCTTTATTAACCAATGATATTCATAGCATACAGAGGGGAATCCCACATCAGAGATTAATGAGTGGTAAGGAAGGCCACTAGTCAGGAGGTGCAGGAGGATGGGGGCAGGCAGGGAGGAGGGAGAGAATAAAATATGCATGGAAACTCCACAACAAAACCCATTACTTTGTATGTTAACTTAAACTTAATTTTAAAATTCCAGTGATTCAGTCTTAAGTCTTGCCTTTATAAATGGAATTTTATTGGCACATTGAATTAAAATATCAATATTGTAAGACCACAAAAGTAGCTATTATTATTATTATTATTATCATTATCATATTGTTGTTATTATTATATATCTCCTTCATATTCCAGTACTCTGGCCAAAATTATTCAACGAAACTATTCTTAAGATATGTAAGTTCTTGCGGGGACTGCATCAATGTACCTTCATAGAACCTGGCGGCTCTGACCAGAGCACTTGGCTAGAATCTGGGTCATGGTCTCAGTGCCCAACACCACAGCTAAAGAAGGATGGGCTGAGTTTGTTAATGACTCCTCAGCTGAAGGCTGCCAACTCCACCAGTGTGAGAATTGGCCCCAGCTGGAAATACTTCAATCCTTGCCAAACAATTTCTCCAAAGTAATTCTGATGCGAAGCCTTTTTGGTGTGCCTCTTTGCTTGAGTTATTTGGGGGTATGGCCGGGTAAACACAATGGGAATACCTAAGTGTCTTCCTGTGACTACACTGAGGCTATTCATTCCTTCCCAGGAAACATCACCCTTTATATAAGCTTGGATCCCATTCCAAGGCAAGACTTCAGAAACCATGTAATTTGTGTCTCCTCTGCTAGGGAAATATGCCAACGTCGGGAGTCCTACACAGATCTGAGAACAAAGGCTGGGGTCAGAGAGAACAGAGCTGTATTTTCTTTGTAACAACCAGAAAAGTTTAGCTTCCTGGTAGAGCCTAGATGTTTCTGCCATGTGATGCTGTAAAGCGGAATGGCAAAAGCCTTTCTGGTGCCCAGATGATCCAGATAGAAGAGAAAGCGCCATTTTGTTTTAAACCTCTCGCTGTTCCTCTGCTGCTTAGAATCATATCTGTGGGAGCCTTTGTTGAGGCAACAGGAAGAAGTGGCACTCAGCATGCTGGATTAACATCTGACATTGAGTCCCTGTCATTCTACAGTCCCGGTTGGGGGTGGGAAGGGGATATCATCACTGGTCTTTGAGGACTCCCAAGATATCAAGATGTACATGACCCAGGAGGGGCAAAATCCTGTTGGTTATATTTCCTCAAGCCATTCATTGGTCAGAGATGTGCACTGAGTCTAGACTTTGAATAAGAAAACCATTCTGATCACAGGAAGGCACATTGAGGAGGTGCAGGACGCCATCCCCAAGTTTTGATTTTTTAAGTTTTCTCTTTTCTTGGACTGCTGTGCCCCTGGAACATTCTGTTCTTTGAGCATAAATTGTGCCAACATTAGTAGAGGAACTTTTTTGCTTCCTTGTACAATGGAAGCAGAATATCAGCCCTGTGACAAGGTAGAACACAGCCAACTCAGATACAGGTTCTCTCTTGGGAAACACCCACAAGTAGCTTTTCAGGGAGGCTGGAAAGAAATCCAAGTTGAAGCTGTTATTAATCAGTATGAATTAATGATTCTGGAAGATTCCTAATTATGAGTTACTAGCCCTGGAGTCATAGAAAATTTATTAGCAAAAAGAACAAAATATTCCTGCTTCTGAAATGCACTGTTCTGTATCTCTTCACACTTAAATTTGCATTGCGTCAACCACCAAATAAATCTCACACGAGTTTAAGTGGTTTCTTTTAAACTGATACAGCTTTGTCCTGGTGCATTTCTATTTTAATTGAATGATTCTATTAAATATCAAATCTCAAAAATATACTGCATAAAGAGAGCTGGCAGTTCACTCTTTTTTTTTTTTTCCCATAAGAAACTCTAACGGGAACTTGCCTACCACACCCACTGTTTTGATGCGTGAGTTTTCTTCCTCAGTGGGTCTCAGCGTTGGCCTCTAAGGTTCAGAAGGGCCTGTCTCAGTTCAGTGGTCCTTTCTTCTCAAGCAGGGTAACATTTCTCTTGCCACCAGGGCACAAACTTCTAAATTATATTTATTTTAAATATTCTTTCAAGTATCTGTCCTTTGCGCCAAAGCTTTAAGTCTATTTCTTGATTTGTCTGAAAAATCAGTTTACCACTTGTTTTCCACATTTTCTCCTCTTTCATCTAGAACATTGAAAATTCTACTTTCTTCTGGTTAGCTCCTCCCCCATCCCTTTTCATTGATGGAGACTCATTATCTTTAGTTTACTTTCATTGACTTCATAAATTGGGGCATCTAAGCCTTCTCCTTGAATTCCGAGAATCTCTCAGTCTCTCTCTCTCTCTCTCTCTCTCTCTCTCTCTCTCTCTCTCTGTCTCTCTCTCTTTCTCTCTCTCTCTCTCTCTCTCTCTCTCTCTCTCTCTCTCTCTCTCTCTCTCTGTTCTTCTTCCTCCCTCCCTCCCCCACCATATAAAGCAAGAAAGTAAAGGCTTTAATTACCTACTATAGACACACATTTTGGTTTTTGTGCATTTTTTATTTCTTATATTTGTGTCGGCTGACAGAATCAGAGGACGGGAGAAAGCAGATTGATTCAGGGGAGCTATGTGCCCGAAACCTGTGACCAGTTCCCAGGAAACTGTCTTGTGATGTCTGAGGAGGGTGGAGGCACTCAAAGTCAAGAGAATTGGGGTGATGCCAGATGAACACCAGACAAAAGATGAAAGAATAGGATTCCATCTCTATGATTATAAATATCAAGAGGCGAAAACATCAGTCATTGAAGAAATAAAGACCCCGAATGAGGGCGGAGGTCAAGGGTGACGTGGGGTCACAAGATTCCAGTCATAAAAGTGGGTTAACAATGATTTGGAAAGGGAAAACAGACCCCGCTAAGGAGGGTATGCCTGGAGAGCCTCAGGAAACACTGTCTCCGGAAGATGAGCAAGCTAGGGCTTGAAATGGGAAATGGGTCTATCTCTTCAGACGCATCAAGAGGCTAGATTCACCTACCTCAGAACGGAACCGCTTACCTGATGGAGCAAGGCCTACTGGATGATGGATATAAAGGAGTTGGTGATATCTGAAGATGAGAGTCAAAGACCTGAATCCGATCCTCAAAGCTGGCTAGTCTCTACAGATACGGGCATTGGAGAGCCCACTGTTTCCAGGGCTCATGCTTACCCTGTTGGTTTCTGTTTTGCTGGGCAGCATGCTCTGGGGGCTGCTATCCTTGGACTTCTTCCTTTTTATCCTTCGCGTTTCTTGGTTGTTCAGAATGGGGGAGACCATAAGCTCAAGTGAAACACTGTCCGGAGAAGCACGCAGTGAGCAGAGGTGCCTGTGTGTGCTGTCTCTGGACCAAGGCTGGGTTTTTAGGATGCCCTGGTCCCTTATTTCTCACCCTCCAGCTTCTTCAAAGAAGATAGACTCCCACTGCAGCCCTGTAAGGTTAGAGGTGATACCTTCTCCAGCAGACAGCCATCGATTGGGTGTGCACACAGCCTCAGGTGCTGGGTTAAACACCAGAGAGGTGAGATGGAAGTTAGCAGGGGAGGCCCGGAAAGAGAGGACCCATGTTTCTCAAAACAGACATTCAAATGCCTTGTGAGACTCACAAAAAAAAAATCATTATAAAAGTACAAATATAAATTTAAAGACGAGAGAGGAGTTTTGTGATAATTACAATAGGTTTCAAATTTTAAAATTTAAAATTTAAAATCTGATACCTAACTAGCTCAATCATCATAAAATTCAAGACAAGATCAAAACAGCAGAAGTACTTCCATTAATATCTGTGTAACAAATGATTACCTTTTCTACTATATATAACGATTCTATTTCTCTGAGCACCTTTTCATACAACAACTTTTTATGTTATTTTTTCATATTTTATCCAAGTTTTTACAATTTTACTTCTTTCTTTCAGTTATGCACATGGGTACACACACACAGGTTTTGTATCATATTTCTGCCCCTCTATAATTCTCTTACCTCTACCTCTCTAGCCCAACCCATTCTTCCCAGTAAGCTTCCTTCCTACTTTTTCATGGTTTAAAAAAATTTGGTTGCCTGCATGAGCATGGGTGGAGAGTTCACTTGAGCAAGGGCCACTTACCATTGACTACACCACTGAAGAATGGCATCTATTCCCTCCAGTAGTGTTACTGTCTACAGCGACTTAGGAAGGGTGTGGCCTGATAAGCCCCTCCCCATCCATGATGGAGTAGTGATGGGCCTAGTCCTCCACTGAATGTCACTTTCTATTTAAAAAGCATGGGAACAGGATGCAGTCTTTGCTCTAGCCCAGTCCACAGAGCTTTTTTTTTGCCTTGTTGATCATTTTAGCCAGGTGCAATGAACCAGGTGTGACTCACTCACCAGTTCATATATTTAAAAAGTGAAAAAGATTCACTACATGCCAAACCTTGCTCACCTAACTTCCCTCACAATCCAAGCGCCAGGCCCAAGAGGTTGTACCTACTGACCCAGTCTCTCATACCCCTCCCCTGAGTTTTGCATGCAGGGTGACTGAAACACGGGCATAAGCAGATCCCTGGAAACCATTCCTCTGCCGGTAAGCAAATGCTGGTTAATACATTGAAATGCAATGCTAGTAGACTTCATAAACATATTCCACAAACCCCAGTCAAGTCTTCTTCCAATACCATTTATCATTTATTATTCATCTGCTTTGAGCCCTCCAAATGCTCTCAGCGACCAAAACCAACAGGAGGACATGTATGCAAAGGGAAGTGGGGACCTCAGAGTGGAAAGCGTCACAATCCATCAGATTTAAAATAGATGACACATGACAATCTCACAAGGATCTATGATGGTGTGTACATATGAGACCCGGTGCCTCAAAGGAAACCTAGGAGAAGGAAGGGTTTTCATGGGTTTTTTTTTTTTTTTTTTTTTTTTTTTTTAGTGTAATCCACTTCTGGATGTAAAGCCACTTCTTGGGAGGCAAGTAGATAACTTGAGGGAGGGAATATAGGTAGCATCAGGCTTTAATCCAAGTCTTGAAAGTCACAGAGACATTTTTAAAGAGATTCCAGTAGGTCCAGTAGCAGGCAAAAGAAGGAGCATTAAGAGGAAAAGAAGGAGACTTGGTTTGAAGTGTTTTAAAGACTTTCAAACAAGGACCCATTAACTAGTGCTACATATTATGGCGGACACAAGCAGATGAAAACATGAAAGAATCTACTGGATCTGGCATTTAAGAAGCCATGTGGTGACTTTGACCCATGAGTCTCAACAATGCCGTGCCATGTCCACAGCTGGTCTCCGTGGACCGGAAGTGAACCAACCAGAGGAATATTGACTGGGAGTCTATTCGCGTCGGAAGTACATCTGAAGAGGGAAGAAGAGGGCCCTGCTGAGGCTAAAGGAAAGCTTAAAGTCTAGGGAATTCAAATTAAGGAAAAGTATAGCCAAGAATGTTAATTAAGAATATCTATAAGGAAGTGGTTAAGTGGTAAGCCATTTCCTGGTCTGAGCAGAGGGCACAGGTCTCTGTTTGTTCACCTGGCCTCTCATCCCTGCTCCTCAGGATCTTCATACTCTCTGAGAGCTTACCAACATCAGCCAAGTGAGCAAGTGAACAGTTTCTCAGGCGACACCTAGGCTCCTCGTCACGCATAGGGGACAGCCCAGGCTTGAACCATCCCCGTGACCCAGAGTCAAAAGTCCTGCTGTTCACATTCTTCCTCTTCCATTTTCCAAAGGTGTCCATCCTCCAAACCTCCCATCTCCCTCCTTTCCCTGCCCCTTTCTGTTGTGTGTGATGGAGTCGTGGCTATTCAGTTAACTGAGCTTCAAAGCCACAACTTTAAAAGAACTGTGCAGTTTTCTGTGATGTCTGTTAAACACAACTTACCCTACTGTCTTCAGGCTAGAGGAGACTGAGCAGGGCAGTGGTGGTGCACACCTTTAATCCCAGCACTCAGGAGGCAAAGACAGGTGAATCTTTGTGAGTTCGGGGCCAGCCTGGTCTACAAGAGCTAATTCCAGAACAGGCACCAAAGCTACAGAGAAACCCAGTCTCAAAAAAACAAAAACAAAAGCAAAAACAAAAAGAGACTATTTAATCATCTAAATATTTGTGTATGGTATTTTAATATACATTTTGACAATGTCAGAAATGGAACTGTGTGCACTAAGATGAGCACATTTGGATGACCACTAATACCTATCGTCCCTGTATTCCTGTAACTCCACTTATAAAGCTCTGACGCACTGGGAGAATGGAAGCCCCAGCCTTTGGTTGAAATGCAGAAGAATCTGGAAAATCCGAAGCAAACACCTGATACCATTAGTGAAAACCAGATTCGGTTGTTTGGATCTGCAGCTTGAATTTCCTAAGCGGTGCAGAGCGGGCCTCTAAATTGTTCACTGACTGTGAAAAGGAACCAAGATAAACTGGATTGCTTCAGACTTAAGGCAGATTCGTCAGACTGTGGTTACAGCTCTGGCTGGCCAGCCTGGGTTGAGTAACACTGCCTGGCGGTCAGCAGGTATGCTGTGCTGGGGTCTAGAAACTCTGAGAGCCCACGAGAGAATGTCTTAATCCGCCAAGTAAACAGAACCTCGGTGGATAAACAAAGGACACATAGCCTAGCATATTCAGGCACCGTGTCTGTCAGAGCTCACGTCCTAGGGGGTTCTGAGCCTGGCCCCCTTCCTGGTCACTTCTTGGTCCCCAAGTTCCAGTATCTTGCACTGGGTGGTGGGGGGGCAGCAGTGGCAAAAACACAGAAGCAGGTTTCCAGGAATGCGATCAAAGCCTGGGCCTCAGAAAGCAAGTTCAGCTCCACAAGCAGAACCACAGACCGGGGGAAGCCTGGCTTCAGACTTTAACAAAGGCTCCTTTAAAAACTGTCTTGGTTTTCAAAATGCTACCTTTTGCAAGTCACATTGGCATCGGGGTGCCAGACAAGAAAGCTCTTTGATACAATTACGCTGTCTCTAGCAGGCAGGGCGAAGATTGGAAAGATGTGGGCGGGAGACACGCTTGGTCATAATCCTGAGCAACTGCACTGGGATCGTTGTTCAGAAAAGGGTGTGAACACCCTACCATTAATCCACAGCCTCCAACAGAACCTCGTTAATAAGTCATGTCTCTCCTGCTCTATTAATGATCAGCAAGTGGCGGGATCTCTGGCCAGGAGCCCTACACATCCTGACAAGTACCGAAGGATTGTTGATACCGTCCACTTAAAATAGAGCCCTGGAATGAGTCATGCTCAATTTCTGATGTTTTCCTGGCATGATACAGTGCATAGGAGGGTTTTTTTATGTTAAAAAAAAAAGAGCTTTACTTCACGGACTCTGATCTGTAGGAGTTGAGCATGCTCTTACCTCCATCTCCAAGGCCCAGTGGATGCCTGGTATGTCTGGCTTCCCACGCATATCTGTGAGCCTGACCTTCACCCTCTAGTCTAAGTTACCCATAAACCAAAAGATGCTTTGGGAAATGTCAGATATCACAGCTTTCCTTTGTACTATTCCCATCCTCCTCCTCCACAAGATGGACACAAGCAAATAAAAGAGTCGGTGAATTCTGCATAAACTAAGCCCAGGACACTCAGTGGTAGGAGTGACACACTGAAGACCCAAATGTACCTCGCCAGGGGGTGTCAATGGGCACAATTAGGTTTTTGAAGGCAGGATGACTTTTTAGGCAAGACCTACAATGTAGCACAACTATGTTGCTCATTTGGATTAGATTTTTTTTCTATTTAATTCAAAGGTCAGTGTTTTCTAGTCAATGGGTTGATATGGGTTTGTGTATCTTAATCAGTACTGAGCACACCTCAGGCCGATAGAGGATGCCTGAATGCATTCCCAAGGCAACGGTCCCAATGCAAAGTGTACCCCTTTGATCTGGGTGCTAGAGCTACTGTTTCTCTAGGTTTTCCCCTGGTCTAGTGTTTTGTAATAAATATCGGAGGCCAGTCAACTTGCCCACAGAAAGCATTATCTGGGCTCACAGTTTGGGAGACGTCAGTATATAGTTCTATGGATTCATTACTTTGGGGCAGATGGCAAGGGAACACATCATATGTAAAGTCAGCAGAAAAAAGGGGGCATGCACTTCACGGTCAGGATGAAACAAAAGCAGGAAGGGCCAGATGTTCCAATCTCCTCATTTTTGGTGTACCCCAAGTAACCTAAGTTACCCACTTCTTAAAGGCTTCAGTATTTCCTAGTATCTCCAACCTGGGAACTAAGCCATTAATACAAGCTATAGTTAGTTACCTACAAGCTTCTTTTCTTCTTGGGCACCCCATTACTAGATAGCCAGTTGCTGATCCATTACACTTGGACAACTCATTCTTCATCCTGTTGGTACCTTGGCCCCTCCCTACTCACAGAAGTAAAACAATGAAGCCTGAAATCTTACCCATCAGGTGTAGGGATCCTGGGTCGCAAACCTGCTCGGAATCCATGGACCACAGGATGGTATCAGATTGTGAAATCTATGAGGCAGGAGCTGGGTAGCCCGTGAAAGAGGATGAGCTAATTCCCTGAGCTGGGAGTTTGTAACTTTTCTACATCTTCCACCTCAGATGAAGCCATGGAAAGAATGCTTCAAGCTGAAATAAGGCAGACACTGTAGGTTGGTGGTACCAAAATTCAACATTAGAACCCCTAACAAAATTTTGGGAAAAAAATCTCAACCTGTAGATCCCAATTCAATATGTATGCTACACACACACACACACACACACACACACACACACACACTCATGCATGCAGGTCTTTTTTTTTTTTGATGAGCCCAAGTACTGTAAGAATGCTTCAGTCATGTTAATGACAACACCAGCTCTTAACCTCACTGATACACATCTCCTTGACCCCACTTTTCTGCTCTTTTCCATTTTTATCTTTTACCTCCATTGATAGCACCCTTATCCACAACGGGCAATTTATTAATTTGCACACAATTCATTCGCAGCTGCTTGCTCAAACGTTGCCCGCTGCATTGTTTGACGATGTCTACCATAGCAAATGCCCTTTATGAGGGCAAAGATATTTGTTCTAGGAGCTTATCTTCAGGCCTTGGAAGAGTGGTGAGTAGACAAGCAATGGCTTTGCCAAAGGAAAGAATGAACAAGGCTGGGCAGTCCCCGAGACGGCAAGGAAAATGGAACCTGAGCAAGACTGCCAGCCTGGTATTTCAGGAAGACCCTTGGACAGCAGAGGTGGAAAAGGCAATGATGGGGTGTGGGGTGGACATAGAGAACGTACGGAAATAACTGTAGGACCTACATCAGAGAACAAACCCATGTTTTCACACAGCGTTTAAAAGCCTAGAGCTGGAAGTAAGGGCACGGCGTGTTTACCATAAGACGACAATGTCTGGGCAATCCTGACGGGCTGCATGGAGCTGCTACTTAAGAGGGCAGGATGTAACCTGCAGTGAATCCACAGTCGTGCAAGGACACACTGTTCTGAAAAGGGGGACACAGTGTTCTGTTCACCCTGCTTTGAGAGAGATATTCTTTTCGTCAAATCCAAACCGGTCAGTCAGAAGAGTCAAAGGTGGAGGGTGCCAGATGAAGATAAGATAGAAAAGGGAAGTGGAAACCGGAGTTACAGCAAAGGCACAGGAAGGGACAATAGGATGAAGATAGCCTCTTGCTGTGGAGAGGCCACAGGCTGAGGGGGAGGAAAGGGCAAAGGGAGGAGGCTGTAAGGAAGCCAAGACAGCCACAGCCCTACAAGCTCAGTCATAAAAAGACCTGCCGGAAGGGCACTGGCTGGAGGAGGGAGCAGCTGGAACTTGAGACAAGCCAGAAAGCAAGAAGTCAGACAGCAAAGGGGAAGAACACCCAGTGGGCAGTCAAGGGAGGGATTAAATCCATCTCTAGAACACGCTCCAGGACAAGGAAAACAGGCAAGCCTCCCAGGGAGCTCAAGGAGGACAGTGAGAAACAACAGAAAATGAAAGTCAGTGATCGTGAATCTTTGGGGCTAGCAACAGTGAAGCATTTGAATATGCGTGGAATTCGTTTGATGATGGGTCATTAACTCATTCTGTTGTGCTATGCCCTGCCATACATAACGAGACTGCCTCATGGTGATAAAATGTGGGAAAATGGGACCACCAGCAGGAAGAGGCCTCTATGAGAGCCACAGATGCTCGCACAAAGATTAAGTTGTGTGCACGCATGTGCATATGTGTGTGTGTGTGTATGAGGGAGAGAGAAAGAGAGAGAGAGACAGAGACAGAGACACAGAGAGAGACAGAGATAGCACTGAGAATTTTGAGGATGACTGTGTAGAAGCCAGTTACTGGAAGATTCAGAAGGTTCTTCCCGCCCAGGGTATGAGACTTAGTCAATAGACTAGACTAGCCTACTTGTCATGAAGAAAATGTTCTTTGATGTTGACAGCAGCATAGGTAGCACAAGGAGCTCCAAAAGTAGTCAAAGGTGATCTGCTTAAGTCTTGGGTCTTGGCAGGAGACTTAACTATAACCAAGACTAGCTAATAATTCAGTTGGGTGGTCTATAAATCATTCTGGAGCCCTCTTCTTCATTTCATATATATTATATACTCACACATGTATACACAAATATATACATATGTATATACACACATGCACATATATATATATATATATATATATATGCATATGAGTCAACTCAAAGGCCATTGCAAGCATGTATAGTTTTGTGACAGGAAAGAAAGAAGCAGAGACAGAGACTATAGCGTTAAGATGAACGTATGAAAGAGGCTAGTTTTCAGGGACAGGCTAATGGCCCTTCCTTACCCAGGCTTCATCTGATGAACTGAGCATACATGGCAGGATGGAGGGGAACCCCTGCTATATAAAAGGCCAGGAGATGAGCCCTATAAAAAGTACTTATAAAGGATCACACACTTGTGGCTAAGCTTTCTCTCTGTTTACTAGTACCTTATTCTTGGAAATGCTTTCTTTGCAAGACTCTGGACATCGCAACCCTTCCTCTGGAGCCCATCCCTCCCTTCCCATTAAGCTAGGCAGCTTTAATGAGTGTAACTTCTCTTTCTTCTTCTTTCCATCTCTTTTCCTCTGGCTACTGTTTGAAAGCATGAGCACCCTGGGCCTTCTCACCTTTTCTCCGAAATCCCTCCCCCCCTCCACTTCTGTGTAACTGCCTGCTGACTTCCATAGCTGAGCCTATCTGCTTTCTGAGTCTCTAACTTCCCTCTTCTTCACGTTTCCCTCCCAGGAGCTTCTGGGATTAATATCATGTTCGCTCTGCTGTTTCTCTCTCAAACTCTAATCAAATTTCCTGGGAACTTCCTTCAGAGTCTATTTACTCTTTTATTTATTTCTTTTGAGACAGGATCTCATTGTGTAGCCCTGGCAGGCGTAGAACCCACCATGTAAACCAAGTTGGCCTACTCATGAAGGCCTATCCATGTTTGATTTCAGCAGAGTGCTGGATGAAATTCTTCCACTAATAAGACCAAACACCCAAAGGAGAAACTGAATGCCCTTGTAACAGTACATCCTCACATTTCCAGATTCAGAATTTGCCTATGTCCTACAGTTTATTCATAACTACTCCAGATCAATACTCTGTGGCATATTAGCTGTCCTTAAAGGCCAAAAACAGACCACAGGAGAAGCTGAGTCTTGCGACACACAGGTGTTCCCAGCTAGGGTATGAGGCGACATATTTTGCTCTCTCAAATCGGATCTCAGTAATGAGGGTCCGTTGGGCAGTCTGGTTAGCTATAGGCTTTGCATTGTTGCTTTCCATAGGTGGTTTCAGTATACCTAACCTTCAATTATACTGCTGCAGGGCTGCCTAGTGTAAGGTGGCTGAGGGCTGCCTTACAGAGAACAATGTCGGAGAAGCTTCCATTAGCGTGTATTAAGGAGCTCCTGGCCACGAGTTCCCTGTTAGTAAGCCAGGAATATATTAAGATATTTTACATAGCAAGTGCCTATAGTATGGTGATATATTACTAACTGGCAAAACTGGGACCCCAGGGTCATGGGAGCTAATCCCATTATTTCACAAGGAGTGATGGTTCAGGACTGGATAACTCAGCGTTTGTGTTGACAATATGGAACATAACTACTTCCCCAAACCGAGAACTTTAGGCTCACTGAATAGTCCTAGTTCCCTGTACTAATTCTAAACCACTTCATATGCATATAGGCCTAGAGGGGTTTTAGGACTGGAAAGACCAGACACTGCACTCAAAGTCAAGGTACTGGCGTGAGACGGAGCCTCTGGCTCTTGATGTTTATCCAGCTGCCCTTTGAAGGCAGACGAGGAAACCGACTAACCCCAGGAGATACCTGGGAACTCTACCATCAGAATCTCAAGTGAAAACTACAATTTCCAAAATCACAGGTAGAGGATTAACGGGAAAACGGCATTTGTTATTGCTGTTGAGGGTTTAGTTTACATTCCCGGATGAGGTGGCCCCGGGGCAACTTGAGGCTCCGTGAGGCTGTAATCATGCCTTGAAGAGAAGAAAATGCTACACAAACACGGGGCCCATTAGAAAAACACTAGTCTGGGAACAGGAAATCCTAGTCCGGTTCCAAATTCTGCCAGTAACTTGCTATGGGCCCCTCCACAGAGTTCCCTTCCAGCCTTCCACCTTTGTAGTCTGTGGCTTGTGGAATGTAGATTCTGGTAAATGATTTCCCGGACTCCAAGTTTGTAACATGAAATCTCTGTGGCTCTCTGGCTCCTGGCTGGGTGACTTCGGACCCACGATGCTGTGGAACAGGCTTGATTTACAACGGCTTTTCCAGCGTAAGTTTAAGTATCTTTTTTCACTCTCCAAAATGTGCCAATTTGGACAATTATTTTAGTTATTCTACGCTCAGCTAATGTCTGTTCCTTGTATGCAGGTTGGATGAGATGCAAACTCGGTCTAACAGTGGGAGACCGGTGAGGCACTTGAGGACACTGTTTTTCCCTATCAAGCTGCTTGGGATCTTAGTTGGAGTCAAGGGAGTCAAGTTTCTGGTCTATCTAACATGGCACTTACCTTGGGCCTTGAATATGAAATGTCTTGAGTTTGAGAATGAAAAACAATTCTGCCTTGCTTTTTTGGCTCTCAATAAAAGATATTGTATCAACTAGACCGAGAAGAGGAACGTTTATCTAATATAGAGAAAATGCCATTTAATTTAGTGCTGGCGATTCAAGAACATGAGTTGTCATAATAAAGTCATCCCTAGTCCCATTAGATTGAATGGCTTTGTTGCATTGAATTACCTACACTCGTAATATAATTACACCGGTGCTGATTGACTATAACAAAAGTTGATTGAAAAATACAGAACTAAAAATGCCAGATGGAAAGGTGAGATGATAAGAAGGACTTGAGTCAGTCAGCGGGAGTCCTCCCATGTAGATTTTTCCATGTTCTTGCTGTGATGAAAAGAAAGCATATCGCATATTTATGTGCGTGAAAGAAAACACACCAAGACCCCGCTGCTGAGTAAAAGCCTATATTCTCCATCACCTCTTCAAGACCGACAGGAATAAGGCACAGCAGGGCAATCGTCCCACCCTGTCCTCTTTCCTTGTTTAAACTGTGCTGCTGCTCTGCTTTGCTCTTCACTTGCTGAACAGGACATTTGGGGCCAGGTTGCGAAAGACAAATTTTGCTTGCGGCCAAATTAAATAATCCTAAACTTTTGGAATAACAGTGGAAAATCAAAGCAGCTATGATTCCAGTTCTCGCATCTGTGTTTTGGTTCACATATTCTCCTTCCCTGTGCTTCTGAGTAACCACCAGTTGTTCAACCTGGAAAATGTCATACAGTTATGATAACGATTGTGCAAACACAAACTAGCATCCTTACCCAACCACTGTTCTTCCCGTCTTCCATTGTGCTTGCAAGAGTGACATAAACAGCTTCCAACAGTAATTTCTGTTTACTGGAAAGAGCCGGTGCTCAGGAAAAGGAATCGGGGAAGATCTCAGCCACCTTGAAAGTTCAGTCAGAAGATGCATTTCTTAGAATCTTATTTGAATGACATTGGGATAGGTTATTGGCTAAAATATCATATTCCTTGAAACTTGCCAAACAGAACCTCAAGTGGAGTCCTGTGTCCTTGATGCGCTAGAGAACAAAGATGTCAAAGTATTCTGTGTCCCTCCACAGTGCCTGCTGTGTGGCTAGGAAATGACCCCAGGAGACCTGGCAGGGGCTTGGCTGGTCTCCGTCCTAAAGAGAAAACAAAACCAGCAACATCTATCTGGTTCAGCTCAGCGTTTAAAGCAGCATTGTTGATCAGAATTGATCTTAGGAGCAAATAGGAAAAGACATTTTGCTTCAGAACAAATATACACATACAGACAGACAGACAGACAGACACACACCCTGCTGTTTCTTTCCTCCATGTTTACAGATGTCTTCATTTGGAATGCAAATGTGGCTAGGAAAGACTTACTTTGTTTCAAGACACATATTAAGTAAAACTATTTTTAATAATGTTGGACGTTTATGCTCAATGTGTTTTCTATTAGCAATTCTTCAGTGGAAGCCAGAAGACAGCCTCAGATGTCCCTTAGAAGACATCCACCTTGGCTTTTGAGAAAAGGCCTTTCATTGGCCTGGAGCTTGCCAGTCTGGTTAGCACAGCCAGCTTGCCAGCAAGTCCCAGGGATCCTCCTGTCTATTCTGTCTACTTCTCCAGTTTGGGGATTATAAGTGTGCCACCAAGCCTGGTTTTTTTTCTTTTTGTTGTTGTTATTTGTTTGTTTGTTGTTATTGTTCATTTTGAATCTTGGTTCTATGGATCTGAATCAGATCCCCCTACTTTCACACAAGCACTTTACAGACCGAGCTACCTCCCCTGCCCTCATTGTGGGGGGGGATCTTCCATACACACAGGTGTGTCCAGCCAGCTTCAGGTGAGGAAGCAAGATGTGTGTGAGGCACTGTAAGTGTTCTGTCACTGATGGGAGTATGGATACCAGGAATCTTCAAGACATTTTGCCTTTGTAAACGTTTCAATGGTTAGAAACAAAACTAAGCCATTTTCGTAACTGTGTTAAACAGAAATCAGAAAAGAATGAGATTTTATGGGCTGTGACCTTCACCTGAATGTGGGGGTGTTGGTACCCGCATATCAGCATTGAAAACGTCCTGCAGGGAAACAGCTGGAGCAAGACCTCCTGAGTGTTTCAGCTGCTCCCAAATATATTCAAAATCACAGAAACGAGAACAGTGTCCCTTTGAGCCATAAACTGACTTTAAAAGCCAGTTCTATACTTGCTGTAAACCATTGCTCTTACAGAAGCAGGGAGGAAGCCACTGAGAACATTTGGTGAACTGGAAGGATGACTTGCCTGAGGAGAAAGAAATTGCCAATTGTCAGGGGCCCAGGAGGGAAGAGATGCATTCTTACCTGGACTCTTTCCTCTCACTGTGGTCTGGCCTTCACAGGAGAAATTACAAGTCAGGGAAATACTAGTCTGAAACTTCCCAAGAAATGAGTAAACAGGTCTCCTTTAAAAAGGGGCGCCCACCATTCCTGGCACTTAAGCAGGTAATGCGCTAATACCTTTAGCGGCTTCCCCCATAGAAAGAAGCAACAGAGGCAGCATTATTCCCAGGAACTGACTGATCCATCGAAAAGATTAAGAACTAGTTCTTGCTTGTAATTAAAAAGAACACAGGATAAGTCAGAATAGCTGAGGAGAATGAAGGCCGGCTCTTCTTGCCGTCTGTTATGACTGATAATTGTTGAAATATGGTAAAGAGATCACATTTATAACTAAACAAATCCCTCCAAGCTTTCTGTATCAAACTGCATCTTATTTGTATGAAACAATTTAATATAAATGTGAAATTGTTGTCAACAACTTCATTTTATTTTCAAGAACAGAACTGTGTCTTGTATCTTTCCTCGGCTCTTCCAGTTTACACTAATAACTTACAATACATATGTGTGTTTATGGTGATGCCCCATTATTATTTTGGAATTGGTGGCTTTAAATTGTCATCATTCATAAACTAGCCTTGACTGTATTTATTCACAGAGACAACTGTTAAGCCCCAGGGCTAGCAAACACCCACTCAGAGTTTCCAGGAAGAATGCAAATTTTATATAAGAATGCTGTGAACTCAGGTGCTAGTGGCAAGAGTATCTACTGTGTCAGCCGTAAATTCTGTGGTTTTATTTTTCCCATCATACAAACTGTAACTCTTAATAAGATGGAGTGCAGTAGGAATTAGGCAGGGGCCATGCAAAGTGCCAAGAGGGCCATGCAGAACTTCAGAATATCAGATAATACTCATTTCTGCTAACCCAGGATGCTAACCCAGTATACTATAATGCCATTCATGCTTAAAACCTTCTGGTCTTTAAATCTCATTGGTAAAGTCCTAATACAGCTTGAAAATGTTTTGCAGAAATATTAGGGTAACTACATTTCTGAAGTAGAAAATTTTAGTCTCACATAAAAGTGTTCAACTATTCAGGGTTTGTCCATACCAAAGTGTCCTTAGAATGTGGGCTTTTCAGTCCTAAACTGGGAAAGTCCCAGACAAACCAGGCTGCATTAGTAATCCCAACTCCACCTGGCAGGTATCTAGACGGAAACATCAGCTGGGATTCCCAGGGTGGAGCCCTCAGGCCAACAGCAGCAGCAATATCTCAAAACCTGTTAGAGAGGCAGTTTCTTGAAACCCAACCCAAACCTACTGAGTCACACACTCTAGGGATTGAGCCAAGAAGAGTATCCTAATGAATTCTCCAAATGACTTTGTGACACAAGCCGTTTTGAGATACAATGGTCAACAACACAACGCTTATTTTTACTGCCAAGGACGGGGGAGGGGAATCAATGTACAACTAAACAGCCTTAGATTCTTTAAGACACACAAGCCAGTATTTTTGTAGCCAGATTGTCCCTGTCATCAAAGTCCTCATGTTCTGTATCACTGAGTTCTGAGGGTGAGGAACGAGGGATGAGGGGAAAAAAGATAGTGTAGCTGACTGGATAGTTCAGCTAAGAAGGAAGTTGCCTCATCTTTAAGTTTTGAGGGAAGGGTGGAATCACGCAAACTGAGATGCTGATGAAAACTTAGCAGCTCCTCTGCTTTTGCAAGATGTTAGTCAGTCAGTGTACAGCCTAGAACTGAACTTAGGCCGGAAGTTAGTGTATGGGCAGGCTCGTAATACCCCAAACAGGAAGCTCCTAGAACCTGGTAGGTTAGTGCCCTTTTAGTCCACCCAACAATCTCAAAATCGCTTCTTCACAGAGACTGTCTACCAAAGAAAACAAACTGGATACGTTGCATACTCTATGAACAGTATGTAGATTTTTCGTATTTAAATTTTCAAGACACTGGATGATACAAGCATTTATTTTACTCCACAATATTGAAATCTCTTTCCAACATACCTCCCAGCACCTTCTATGATTTTTTCAGTGAAGGGCTGCCTTTATGTCAGAGGTGAGAAAGTCAAGAGAAGTCCCTGAACAGTGTATTAATGATGAGGGTAAACCATTGTCAACGAGCAAGTGGTTGTTAAATTCTACTTGTTGCCGCGAATCCGGGGGGACTTGTAAGAATATGAGCAAGTGACCAAGGTGCTGTGACTTGATTGAATAAAAACATAAGTATAGATCACCAGATTTTCCAAAAATCCCAATATGAGGCCCTCTAAAGACCATCCCTTGCTCACAGTGAAAAGCAGCTCCTCAGAGAGCACCTTTCTTCTTTTTTGTTCCATCACAAAGTGCTAGAGACCCAGTCACTTCCTGTTCCGTCTAAGCAAGACAGACGCCAGTGCTGTTGGCAGAGTGGCTGACTTCTGTGGCAGCTGAAAGCCCCTAGGCTTCCATCGTGTGACTGAGATACCAGGGGTGCTGTGGAAATGCTGTTGCTATTGAGAGGCCTTCATACTGCTGAAACTTTGAATATACTTAACTTTACAAAAAAAATGATACTTTTTCAATAATGTGCTTATTTACATCTTCTGTGTGTCTGATTCTGGCAGGCTAAGGCAGGTGACATTAAATGGTGTTTATGTATTTCTTGTTCTAGCCAATTGGTTCAAGCAGCAATCTTAAAGGTATTTGTTAACTATGTGTTAGATAACCGTCCTATCGTATCGTATTATTTTCCATTACGAATGCTGAACTCTGTCTGAATAAGATAAATAACACATATAACACAACATGTTGGGAATTCCCAGAGCTTATTACTCTATTAAAAAAATAAAAAGTAGAAATTGTATCCTTATTTCAAATTCCCAATCCTGGTAGCAATCTAAAAATTACGGTATAGATAAATAGCCCCTTGTTGGCATCATGAGGAGGCAATGCGTCACCTTTCTGTTACTATAACAGATACTTGAGCTAAATAAAATCAAATAGAAGGAATGTTTGTGTGAGCTTACAGTTTCAGATATTTCAGGCCCACGATGAACTGGCCCCACTGCTTTGGGCCTGGGGCAGCACAATACAGCACAGTAGACACACGTCAATATATGTCTACAATACAGCAGAACCACCATTCAGTTCATGGGAGCCAAAGGGGTGAGAACAACTTGGAGTCCCATAATTCTCTTTGATGGCATTCTTCCCCTTGCCCCCCACATCCACCAATAATCTGTCTTCATTCCACCAGGTTCTACCTCTCAACATGCTATGTAATAGCATGCCTGGCTGAATCTTTTAAAGACACTTAACCAAATCATAGCATAGGGTGGTACTCAATTAGTGACCTTCAACACTAAGAGTGTAACCTCAGGTAGGTATCATTCTGGACTCCATGTCTATTCCTTGTTTCCCTTCTATTCTACCTTTTCTGAATTCTGAGCTAACAGAGAGGGGGCCAGGCCACACATTTGTGTCTCCTCCTAAAGGACAGAGTTGAGTTTGGAAAACAACCACTTCTGAGTAGGTGGTTGTGAACACACTGAAGGCACAGAAGTCACCTGCTAGGGCGACCTTCCTATTAGCCAACTCTTCTTTATTGGTTCAGGGTATAGAAAGACAAGGATTCAAGGGAATTCCTGGACTGGTTTTCCATTGTTTCTCTTTCCCTTAATCTGAGGCTAGCGCAAGAAGAAAACCACTTTTTGAAGAAGACACAGGAAACTCGCCATGGAATAAGCCCACTCTGCAGAGGGCACACACCACTATCATCTATATGGAAGAGAAAGACTAAAAATGTCAGCTGGACCATCATGGCTCCCTACCACTGTAAACATTGCTGAGTGTGAGCTTTGGGCTGGGAATCACACAGAAATTTCCAGGGATCCATCCTATGGAGTCACTGCCTTCAAGAAACTCCACCTTGTCATAGTCCAAGACAATACCTATATTCATGATTCCCCCCCACCCCCAATCAGGAGAGACTTCCATCTTGATCTAGAAAACCATTTAGGGACAGAGCCCAAGGTCAGTGTGGCTGGTTCTTATTTATTGCGTTCCTGATCTAGCAAACACAGACTTGCCACTTTGATCTCCAAAATATGTCACCTCTCAGAAAAGCCAGCACCATTGTGATCTCATTTGTCAGTTGTTTGCTTTTGTCTTCTTATTCATGGACCCCACGGTCAGGTGGCATCGGGTGGGCCTCTGAAGGCTGGGCTTTCAACCTTCTCACAAAACAGATGGAGAATGTCTTCTGCAAGGTGCAGAGTTGCCTGGAATCTCAAGACGCTTTATCCTTTCTCTCATTTCCTTAAGTGCTTTGCTATAGTGAGCAGAATCCAAAACAATAACTTTGAATGCTACAAAATTTAGCTTATTTTCCACATTCACACTTCTTTTACGGTTCTTTTAAAGACCCCTCACACCTACAACCAGCCATACCCTTAAAAGTACTATATGTTTCTCAAAGCAGTCATATCAGATGCATCCATTGTTCCTGTGAGATAAACCAGTCTGTGGAGAATTTGGCTACAGAGACAAGACCACTAGAAGACACCAATCCTGTGAGACTCCTCATTTACATAGGCCTAGTTTTCTTCTGTTGCTAATACCTATGAGAGATTATAAAAATAAAATAAAAGTTTTCCAACAAAAGATTACAAATTGCAAAGATCTATTTCCTTAGTAAAATAATTCATTCACTTGGATTGTGAGAAAGAAAAAAGAGGAGAGGAAGTTGACAGTTGGTAAGCACTTACTGGGCATAAGGAGATTTGTGTTTGGGGATATTTTATGCTTTGATGGAAATTAAGTCAAAGGGTGGACCCCTTAATCCAACATAGCGGTAATCCTATAGAAATAGAAAGAGACTCCAAGGAGACGCATGTGCAAAGAACGGTCCCAGCCCATCTTGCTTGCCTTTTGCTGGGCACCTTGTCTCAAGCCCTGCACCTTCTGCCTCATCTCCCCTGGCCCCCCTTCCCAGCTCACCTCACGCCGTTCTTTACCTCGTGCCTTGCCTTGCCTGCTTGCAATGCCCCACACCTGCCATCTGTGTTTGTGCCAAGTCATGTGATAGCTCTGGCTTTAGACTGTTTGAGGAATCTCCATCCTGTTTCCATAATGGCTACAATACTTACAATGCCCACCTACATGTGTAAGTGCTCTCCTTTCTCCGCATGCTCGTCGGCATTCACTGTTTGATTGCTGTTTATTTTGTGATAATACTTATTCGGAAGTTTTAAAAAGGCAGAATAAGAGTTCTGATTTTGTTGTTGCTTTTCAGTGCTTGGGATCAAACCAAGGGCCCTTAGAACAGTGGGTGAGCAGTCTTCCTAATCCCTAATCCACCATGGTTTGGATTGTCATGCCACTAGTGATTCACAGTGAGACTGAACATGTTTTTCCATAGATTTCTTGGCCACTTACCTGATTTCTTTTGAGAAGCATCTATTTAGTTCTTTAACTCATTTATTGTTAGATTTTATCTCATTATTTTGGCTGTTTTAGCATTTGTAATTAAATTTAAGTTAAACTTATACAAGGTGTCCATGTATGATCACGTGCCGGGATGGCACACATGTGCAGTAGAGAATAACATGCAGGAGCTGGTTCTCTCCTTCCAGCATATAGACCCTTGTCAATCAAAGACATGTCAGGCTTGGAGACAAGCAGCTTTACCACAGAGCCTTTGTTCCTTGTCAGAAAACTAATTTTCTTCTTCATTCTGCAAACCGTTATTGAATTCTGTTCACTGTGTCTTTAGGTTGATCTGATCGCATTTGCCTAATTTTTTTCTTCTGTTTCGTCTACTTTTTTCTTCAGGATCCTTTCTTTCTCCCAGTTGTCACCTATACCACGCTTCAAGTTTTTTCTTTGTATTTTCTCATAATTTTGTAGTTGAATCTCTTGATTCCTTTGTCGAAATTCAGTTGCCTGTATAAATGTGTGTTAAAAAGGGTTGTGACAGGGACATCCTGGTCTTACTCCATACCTCAGAGAAAGGAAGCAAGGTCAGCTCTTTCCTGTGCAGCATCATAGTGACTGTGGGTTTGTCATACATAGCTTTAGTATGTTCTTTCTATATCAAGCATGTTGGGAGCTTTTAACATGATAGGATTCTTGAATAATCAGAAGAGAACTTATTCTCTGGGGAAAGTCAAAAAAAATTTTGAAACAAGTCTTTGAGCCATTTTTTTAAAATCAATTTTAATAAAGGGGAAGGGAGAAGAAGAGGATAGGGTGCAGAGGGTGGCAGAGAGAAACACTATGATTGGTAGACACTGTCACGTTCGGATTTGAGTTTAAGTCCTATCCAGAACTCATTACTCTCTAACACAGCCTTTGGGGCTTTAATCTCTGGAGAATTCTGTATGTGGAGATACCATCTTAGAAAGCATTTATTGGTTTGCAGAACTACAGAAAAATTTTTAACAGCCTTTTCATCATTCCACCTATGCCTTGGGGCAGTCAGGCTATGTGTAAGAGAAGACAGCGATAATTTCTCACATTCCCGGCAGCCAGATCCGTGAGATTACACAGCAATTCCACTCCTCTTCGTAGTGAACCCTCATGTGTTTCGGGAGATCACTTATAAACGTTAAAGTTGGCAATTTCAAAATACCCAATCAAAACTTAAGAGGAGAAAGATCAGCTCAGGGTTCCAGAAGTTTCTACCCATAGTTCTTAGCTCCATGATTCTATTCATGTTGCTGAGGTAGATGATTATGGCGGTGAAAGCGAGGAGCAGAGCCTGCTTATCTACAGGAAGCAGAAAGAGAATAAGGAACTGGAGACAAGATCTAAGCCATCCTAGCTCCCCCAGTGGCCTACTTCCTCCAAGCAGACCTTTCCTCCCAGGCTTTCCTCAATTCCCCCAGACAGCGCCATCAACTTGGGCATGGGTTTATGAGGGGTATTTCATAATCAAATTTGTAAACCACAACAGTCTTCCAGGAAATCACACCTTGCCTGACTTTTTTAGGCTATCAATGTGGCAAAGGGGCAGAGAGCGGTTACTTTTGAATTTCCTGGAAACTGGGGGAGAAAGAGGCAGAACTAACATTTTATGTGTACTTGATAATGCTTAGTGTACACCAAATACTTCGCAAATTTTACCTAAGTGGTTCTATTTTTTTAAAATATTTAATTTTTTTATTCACATGTATGTGTGTATCTGTAGTATCAGTATGTGCGTGTCCATGGGGGGTCCCACGGAGGCCAGAAGAAGCGCCCAATCCCCTAGAACCAGCGTTACAGGAAGTCATGAGCTGCCTGATGTGGATGCTAGGAACAGAACTCAGGTGTTCAAAACGAGAAGTGTGTGCTCGCAATAGCCGAGCCATTTTGGCAGCCTGTTAAATTGATATTTATGACTACTTTATAAGATGCACATTTTAATCTGTATTTTAAAATGAGACCACCCTAGCCCATAGCATTTTATGAAAACATAACAGTCAAACACTAGGAAGTAATTGAGCCAAAATAAGAATGAGTCTCAAGGATGCCACAGGCCCAGGTGTTTCCTGGCGCAATGGGGTATTCCTACCCCAAGGCCGAGGGGAGTCTTGGCTCATCCCCTGCAGCTTGAGTTTTCCCAATGAACACTTTCCTATAACTCATCCTGAATATCTTTCTATTTCTACTCATAAATATTTCTATGCCTGTGGCTGAAGAATTCTCAGAATCGCTAACTGCATGCAGAAGTCTTGTGTTTCCATGCTCGGGAAGAGCTGAGGATATTAACAGTGTGTTGGGACTCTCCCCTCTTGTTTTTCTTCTGACGACTATTCATTAACTTGAAGGTCTGCAGTGCATTGCAAATGCTCCATCAAGAACGCCAAGTCTGCATATTCTTCAAACCTATAGAAGCCTGGAGTGAGTAGGTCCATCTCTGATGACTACACTTCAATCCACTACTTCCTACTGCCCACAGTTCAGCTGTTAAAACTCCTTAGCCAGGAGGTAGTGATGCACACTTTTAATCCCAGCATTCAGATTTCTATGAGTTCAAGGACAGCCTGGTCTACAATGTGAGTTCCAGGAAAGCTGAGGCTACCTGGAGAAACCCTGCCTTGAAAACAAAAAACCAACAAAATCCCAACTCCTCTATGCGGAACTCCTGAGTGTTTGGAGTCTTGAACGGGCTTTAGCAATACTCAAGCATGTATCAGCTTCCTAGGGCTGCTGTAACAAACTGTCCCCAAACTGAGTGACTTAAAACAATATACATCTGGCCGGGCGGTGGTGGCGCACGCCTTTAATCCCAGCACTCGGGAGGCAGAGGCAGGCGGATCTCTGTGAGTTCGAGACCAGCCTGGTCTACAAGAGCTAGTTCCAGGACAGGCTCCAAAGCCACAGAGAAACCTTGTCTCGAAAAACCAAAAAAAAAAAAAAAAAACAATATACATCTGTCTTCTCCAAGCTCTCTCTGTGAACAAGAGGTCTAGAATCAATTACTCCTCCTGAAGATTAGAGACATAAATCCTTCCATTGTTCCTGGTTTGGGTGGCTCTGGGTTTCTTTGGGCCTCCCTTGCTCTAGCCTCTTCCTATGTCATTCACAAGCCTTTCTCCCTGCATCCTGGTCTTTCTTCCTGTGGGAGACCAGCCATCAGATGTAGGCCTCTGCTAGCCAGATATGCCCTCAGCCAAGTCAACTGATTACATCTGCAAAGACCATGTTTCCAAACAGGACCACATTCTGAGTGTCTTTAGGGAGGGGGCAGAAGAAGGAAGGAGGAAAAGCTTGCTCACAGTTACACTGGGAACCTTGTTGACTTTCTTTCTTCCAAAATACTCTGTTGAGTCCTGGTGACAGGACAGAAAGGAGCAGCCTCCTGTTTGTCTTGATTCAAAAATCACTTCCGACCCTGAGAGCCACAGATACTGGGGCGACAAGAGAGCGTTTTCTAAGGCTCTTGCTTGCTGTGAAATTGGTAATTGACTTAACTCGCTTTGAAGGGCAGAACACAGTTTATAATATCTGATGTATGGCTCATTATACTTTAATGCAATAGAGGAAAATATCCTGAAGATGTTGAAAATAAAGCAGAAAATTGGTATGGCAGTCAAGGAACAACATGTCAACCTGTAAGATGATAGGAAGAGCTTTTGAAAAACTGCCTTCACAAAAAAATGATCATGAATTGTAAATTGTGCTGGCCAAAACACAGCGCTTGTAATCTGTCATAAATCTCATCTTTTTCAAATTGAAACAAATCAAGGAATTTAAATCACTTGAAAGAAAGGTGTTTGAAAATGCAGTTGGCAGCTAAACTGTAGGGTGCACCCCCACCCTTGTACAAAATGCCAACAGAAGTTCTGGCAAGCTGGGCAATACATTTCTCAACTTAGAATAAAATTTGTTTGTTTTTTTTTCTGTGATATATAATGAGTGAGCTATATTGGAGAGAAAGCAAGAATAGTACCCCTTCCTTGGCCAAACTAGATTTTTCAGCTCAAAATAAGAGTCACGATACCTGGGAAGTAGCCCAGGAGGACCGATAAAAATACTTCTGGTTATGTGACCCCAAAGACACCTGCTGGATACAATTGTCAGGCGCCTTCCAGAGAGCACTTCGGGATACCTTCACACCCCAAAAGAAGACAACTAGACTGGAAACACATGGAAAACCTGATATCTCTCTCTTTCCCTCCTTCCCCCTCTTAAAGATACAGAGGGGGTTCTGTCAGGGCTTGGCCCTCTTGAAAATCTCTAGATTTGAAAGGAGGAGAAGTGTTGCTGAACCAGGCAGTAACAAAAGGCATGGAGACCGTGGCAAACTCTTACATGCACTGAGACTATCCTGGAACATCTGAGAAAGCACCCCAGGGGTGAGTTGTCAGTTACAGAGCTGAGAACCAGACAGAACCATGAGTTCCTTTGTCTTCAACAAAGGCAGCACGTGCAAAAAGAAAGATAGATCCTTACCAGGCAGCGACAGCTTTCACTACAGGCATTTTCTGACTCGTTTTACCTGGCTTTTCTAATGACTTTGTTAAGTCAAATACAATGTAAATGGGCTCAAGAGGTGGCTGGATGTTTAAGAACACTTGCTTCTTTTCCAGAAGTCCAGAGTTCAGTTTCTAGCACCATGGCAGGCATCTTACAAGTGCACAGGACTCCAGCTCCAGGGGACCCAATACCCACTTCTGGCCTCCATGGGCACAAATTCACAGAGATACACACAAACACAGATCATTAAAATAATAATTTTTAAATGCAATGAAAAATCAAGCCGGGCGGTGGTGGCGCATGCCTTTAATCCCAGCACTCGGGAGGCAGAGGCAGGCAGATCTCTGTGAGTTCGAGACCAGCCTGGTCTACAAGAGCTAGCTCCAGGATAGGCTCTAAAGCTGCAGAGAAACCCTGTCTCAAAAAACCAAAAAAAAAAAAAAAATCAAGTCAGCCTGTAGTGACATTTCATTTGTATTTTAATAAATAAGGCTTGCCTGAAGTTCAGACAGTAAAACAGCCTCACTGGTCAGCCTTACAGACCAGGCAGTGGTGACACACACCTTTAATCCCAGTAGCCACACTAATTTGCCATAGAAAATTGGGCGGTAGTGGTGTATGCATTTAATCCCAGCACTAGAGAGGAATATAAGATGGGAGGAGACAGCACTCAGCTCAGTCTCATTCTGAGATTCCTGAAGGCAGGATCGCCATTTCGGACTGAGGTAGAGGTAAGAGCCAGTAGCTGGCTGTTTTACTTTTCTAACCTTCAGGTTGAACCCCAATTTCTGCTTCTGGGTTTTAATCATGCTACATCTGCCATCTCAGTAGAATTTATATTGAATAGTGTTTAGATAAAACACTCGGGATTCATGGCCTTAGAGCTCAGATCTTCTCAGCTTGTGTGTAAAGGGAAGAGCAACGGATGCAGAGCTGGCAGAGCTGAACTCCAGCCAAGAGAGCGCCACTGACGAACATCCACACCTCTCTGCAGGATTCCAGGCCATGACCAGACAGCCTTCAGGGAAAAGGGTAGAAAAACTGAGAGTGTGGACAGATGCTCAGTAGATAAAAACAGATGAAGAAGACAAAAAGAAAAAAAGAAGGAAAAAAAGGAGTGGAAAAGAGAAAAGGGGGTGAGGGAAGAACTCTTCCTCTGCCTGGCTATATAAGCCACTGGCAGGAGCTGGATCCTGTAGCCTCATGGAACACTAGGGGCTGTGGCTCGCCTACGAGGTTGCTATTGCTGCCACCTAACTTTGCAACAGCTAGGTTCTCCTAAGGGATCAGTATGGGAGCAGGAATGAAAACCGGAGAACTATTGAAATGGTGTTAGAAAATGTAATAGAAAACAAGAAACAACCATGGGAATAATACAAATAAAAAGCAATAAGAATTCAAATGAAAGGGCCCTTCAAAGGCACAGCAGTGTCTGAGAAGACAACAAGCTCATAACATCCAGAAATGCCATGGAGTTTATGGCTAATAAAGCATAACATGGGTCTATAAAAGACTCGGCCACATGTGGTCAGTCCAAATTTAAATAGCATCCATTCTTAGGGTACCAGTGAAGGCTTGGAGGCAACAGAAAGATGGTGTCTCCTCTACAAAAAATAACCACACCTAGGTTTCGCTAGACATTTGAACTCTCAAGAATGTATTTCTGAAGTCATTTCAGAAATACAAAGTCTGAAAAAGAAATTCTCCAGACATGGTTTCTTAGGATGCAGCAAAATCATTTACTCTAAGATGGGAAACAAATGGACAATCAAGAGAAGTGGAACCCCACAGGAGGAAAGAACAATGGGAACCAGGGGCCTCTTCAGAGGAAATTCCGAAAGCCCCCAAACAAGGTGACAATAGGAGGGATGGGGACTGGAGCAAAGTCGTGAGGAAGTGAAGCGGAATCTATCTAATGCTGTACTGTGGGGCTGGGGGAGATAGTCGATGACACAGAGGTGCACAAAATACGAAAACAGCATTGAGGGAGGCAAAGCAGGCTAAGAAAGGAATACTATCATTGGGGACTACATGGCTCTACAATATTATCATAGTGGACTACATGGCTCTACAGCAACATTTTCATTGATACAATTATGTGAGCGATGAGCATTTATTTAATCACAAGTAGTGATGAAAGCTATGCTGGGATGGTGGATGAGGTAAAGAGTGTGTGCACATGTATATGTACATGTATGTGTACATATGTGTATATGTATATATGTGTGTATATGTGCATGTCTGTATGTGTATGTGTGTGCATGTGTGTGTATGTGCATGTGTGTATGTATGTATGTGAGTGTGTGTATGTGTGTGCACGTGTACATGTGCGTGGGTGTGATTGTATGTGTGCATATATGTGTGCATACATGTGCATGTATATGTGTGTTTGTATGTGTGTAGAGTGTGTGTGTGTATGTGTATGTAGGGGGTGTTATAAGTAGTTGTTACTTTCCAATTTGTGAATTAGGTATACAATATCTAAAAGTGGAAAACATATGTGGTTACTATTTACTGTCATCTTGGTTAGATTAGGGAACACCTATGGGGGTTGAAGAGATGGCGCCATAGTTAAGAACACTGGCTGCTCTTCTGGAAAAGCAGCCTCCATAAAACCTCATTGGTAGTTCACATAATCAGTAACTCCAGGTCCAGGGAATCTGGCATCCTCTGCTGACCTCCATGGGCATCAGGCATGCATGTGGCGTGCACACATACACACACACACACACACACATTCATGCACAAACATTAGTAAATACGAAAGCATACTTAAGGATTGGCAAAGCATACCTCCAGTATATCTGTGATAGCATTTCATGAGACAGTTAGATCACAGGGGCTCTGATGGGTGGAAAGATCAACGCCTTGATAAATTTATTATTCTATGACATTGTTGATCGATGCTGAAAAGGAGAAAAAGCCTATTTGGAGGAAGGAGTCACTGTGGACATCTGGTCCCTTCCTCTACTTCCCCCTTTGCCTCCTGCCTGGCCCAAAGTGAAGAATGATCTCTGCCACACCCTTCCCTTGCCAGGGTGCGAAGCCCAGGGATGCAGCCAGGTGAGCATGGATTAAACACCCTGCAGCTATGAAGCCAGAAAATCTTCACTTCCCCAAGACAGGTAGGGGGAAAGGGCAACTAAAACACCACACACAAAAAATCATGCAAGCATATTATGAGAATAGATAAAAGACAAAATAAACAACAAAAAATGAAAATGGGTGTCTATGAGGAAGAGAAATGGGTAAGGAAACTGCTAGTGTTTTATTTTTTATTGTTGGGATTTTGTAGTAATATTTGACTCTTCAATTTATATACATAATATCCAAAATAGAAACATTAAATGCAAGTATGTTTGGCAAACAGAAAAACACACTTTACCGTGGTGACTCATGAAAACCGAGATGATGTCTAAGTGATAAATATCTCATCTTTTTACACACGAGGAAGGTGTGGCCCAGGAAGACTCTGCCAATGGCATGGTTATCAAGAGACAGAGCCAGGGACCAGATCCAGGCTGACTTCCTGTTCTGGTTTCCTCTCAATGCGCTCCGACTTCACCTTAGCTTTCGGCTTACATTTTCAATAATACCTCTACATGGCACCTAAACCTTTCCCAAAAGAGGAGCAATAACCTTCAGTATGTACAACTGAGCTGGATAAATAAAGCCACAGCAGATTTTGGGTTTCCACTGTACCCTTGGCTGGGTGACACACTGAGAAACCTTCAGGTGAACAGCTTTGAAATCTTAATGCTTTTTGTAATAGATAAATGCTTCTCATTAGACCATCCCAAGGCACAAGGAACTGATCTTATCACTTAATAAGTGTTCTCAATTTGATTTGGTACACCTGGGAAATAAAAAGTCCTATCTGCTGCCAAGATACGATTGCATTAAACCTTAACGATGTACCTGTCATGGGGTTAGACAAGAATATTATAGCTGGGTGTCAATTATGGTGCTGGGGCATTCTTTGGATCTACCCTTTTCTGAACCTGAGGCATGCTGATGAGCTCAGAGCTTCCCCCCAACACTGTGCAGTGCTGATTAATACTTCCCACCTTCCATGGCATGAGACACCCCTAGAATTCTCCCTTGTAATGAGATATGCCTGTGTCCACTGGCACTGGTTCCTGGAAACATCATTACTATGTCTGCAATATGCAGAATTCAATGGCAGCTCCTACTCACTAAACAAAATCTAATCACATCAAACTTGGGCCTTGCTTAAGGGTAGGATGATTGGTGGCTTCCTAATGTGGAAAATGTGGAGATGTTTGTTAAATAGTCTTTAGACGAGTCAGGGACAATGTAGATGGAATCTGTATGTGGCCTACCAATCTGATCTTTGCTTATCTGGTCCTTGGGCTTTGGATGGATAAACGACTCCCTGCCTCCTGTTCAAATGTCACAGTTCACAAAAGAGTAATGCATGACTTTAATCAAACTTTTAGAGGTATTTATAACACCCAACCATAAAGAAATTATACTTGAAAGGAATCCATGCAGAATGCTTTAATTAGCTTCAATTTGGTAGAAATAAAATATTTGTTAATAGGCACTAGTCAATTTCTGGGAGAAAGTATTACAAGTGCCCTCTTTCCTTATTATTCAACCCCTTCTCTACTTCTGACAAATTGCACTTCCCATCCCACTGGTGACCCCTCCCCTAGATTTTAGGGATTAATATAACATTTTTCATCAACAATACTGTTATCATAGCTTCCAACTGAATTCTGTGCCTCTCTCTTCTCTCTAGATCATAAACTGAACATAACTAATAGAAAAATAAAAATGTCAATTAGTGTTCTAATCCAGTGATTCCAACAGAGTGGTTCTGCTCAGTTTTCTCCTTGCTTGTATCTAGCAGCTCTTTGCCATCCCTGCTACAACTCTCAGAAGATGGGGGCGGTTAAAGAGACAATCTCACAGTTGAGTGTGTTAAACTCAAGAGGACTTGAGTTTGGTTTCCAGCACCCATCTTGGGCAATTCACAGATGCCTGCAACTCCAGATCCAGGTGACCAATGCCCTCTTCTAGCCTACACTCATGTGCCATGCCCCAACATAAACAAATATGCAAAAATATTGAGCAAAAAAAAATTAGCTTTAAAAAGATGTTTCCATTAAGCAATTATAGAGAAAGAGCTAAGTCACTGCCAGTAATGTGACCCGGTTCTATAATCCCTTCCTTTTTCAAAAAAAAAATCATCTTTATTTATATTTAAAAGATTTTTTGTTCTCTATTAAATTGGTGCATCTCATAAAATTTCTAGAAAAGAATTTTAATTATTATTATTAATTCTAATTGGCATGTTTAGTACTTTGGAGATCATACTGTACTTTCTATAAAGAAATGCACTCTCTTGGAATCTCAGTTATCTACTGAGAACAATCATGGGCTCTACTGGGCTTTCAGAGTTAGTACTAGCGAAGAAGCCACCACAGGTGCAACCATTTTTCTCATTGTTGCACGCCCACAAAGGAAATTTCGACAACGCAGCTAGGTTTATTTGTTGCTTAGACATTGACCCATGCCAACCAAGCTAATGAAATACTAACGTAACGTTCAAGCCAGATGCAAACACATACATTTCTAGGAAGCAGAATGTATCTGACACCATTAATGTTCCCTGGACTCCAGATACCCGGGAAGCAAAGATGTTGAACAATCGAGAGCTGAATAGGACGGTAACAGAGAAAACAGGTGTGAGAAAATTCCCAGCTAGTGTTGACTGCGCAGATAAGCACACTCCCCGGAGATGGAAGACGTCATGACTTGGTCCAGACTTTCTGCATTTCTAAACTGGCTGTTACTTTTCTGCACTTAGCTCTTAGGGGACATGTGCCGCCTTTCTGGGTTTCATTTGCTTCAATTATCAGGGAAAATGACAGCATCTGCCTTACAGTTGGTTGTGTTTGCAGAAAGATAATGAATAAACTAGGCGTTATGTCAGTACATGATTAATACGTGGTACCCACAGAAAACCCTTCTTGGGTTTGCTTTCATTGATTGATGCATCATTTCATTGATGGAGGACCGAGCTCAAGACACTGAACACACAAAGCAAGTACTCTGCCATGGAACTCTTAATAAACCTCCAGTCCTACAGACAACTTTATCTCTCCTAATACCCTGTCCCCTTCCTGTCCTTCCACTTTTAATCAATGGTATACATCTTTCCACTAAAAATGAAAGCTGAAAATCCATATTTCACGTTGTCCTAAGTCTATGATTTCGAAGTTTTAGAGAAATGGCATTATGCTCCAGATCTTATTCTGTTTCCTACACTTTTGGGCTACTATATATAATAATTTCATTAATGTCAACCAGCACATAACACCCTGCTAGGTGCGCAAGCCATCGTTTACATATCTGTGCGCTCAACAGGCACAGGCGGCTCCCATCACCGCATCACTCCCGCACAGTCCTGCGATGAACAAGCTCATGTGTCAATCACGGAGAAGCTGCACAGGCTTTTCCTGAGTATACAATTCAAGGCACAAAGCTGATGGATCCTAACATGTCCACATGTTAGACTAGGAGAGATGAGGCAAACTTTATGTACACTAAAGAAGGGGCAAGGACGAGATTGGAGACGGACATTCAGTGAAAAATAGGAAAGTAAACCTTAGGGGCATGCTGCTGTCATGCCTTCAGCTGGTGAGTATGGCCAGCCCAATGCTGCCTTCCAAGAAAATGAAGCGAGTGCCGAGGTTGAGTTATGGAGGAGGAAGAAAAGGAAGGAGAGGGAGGGAGAAAATGAGAAAGAAGAGAGAGAGATAGAGAAACGGAAAAAGGAGAGGGAAAGAGAATGCATGGTTTATTGTATTAGCACCACATCCAGTACAGTGACTTAGCATGCCCGGCTGGGCTCTGCAGACAGTGTGTTAGCTTCCTACTGCCCTGGCAAGATACTGGAGAGAACCCTTAGGCCAGCGGTTCCCAACCTTCCTAACGCTGAGACCCTGCAATACAGTTCTTCATGTCATGGTGACCCCAACCATAAAATTATTCATTGTTACCTCTTAACAGTGATTTTGCTACTGTTATAAATCATAATGCAAATATCTGATATGAAAAGGTTGTTCAAACCGCCCCCCCCAAAGGGATCTCGACCCATAGGTTGAGAAATGCTGCCTGAGACATCTGGAGGCCCCTAAAATCCCCAAGACTCAGGCTTTCTGAAAGCAATGCAAATTGTTCCTCTGCACTGATGGCCTATGGAGGTTTTAACTACAGATCTGTCCGTCATCTCTGGACAATGCTATACTTAATATCCCCTCAGGCCTGACTATAATGGGTTCTTAATTATCCTGTAAAGATTTCTCATAAAGAGGACTCTTCTGACACATCTCACCATGGACTCTAGGCTAATAATAAAAGGTCTTTTCCTTTTTATTTGGGAAGAATAATGTGTCTGGACACATATTCAGTCATGTGTATTAACCAGAGGCATGTGATCAGAAGTTCTGAGGTAAGGCAGTGCAAAAAAGAAATGTCACATGAAGCTTCTGTGGTCATTTAAGTTTACTCATTTAAATTTGCTCTTACAGGTGGACATGGCTTCTTTTACTACTATTAATTTTGTGCATGTGTGTATAGTATATATGCATGTGTATATAATGTATGTTGGGGGAGGGCTTGTTCACACGGCATGCATGCAGAGGTCAGAGGGCAATCTCAAGCTTGGTTCTCACCTTCCATCTCATTTGAGACAGGGTCCCTTCCCTGTTGTTCCTGGCTACGTATGTCAGGCTTGCTGGCTCACAAGCTTCTGCGGATTCTCTCATTTCTGCCTCCAACTCACCAAAGGAGCAATAGAATCATAGATGGTGCTGCATCAAGTTTTTCATCTGAGTTCTAGAGGTTCAAGGTCAGGGACCTCACACTCGCATGGCAAGCTCTTTGCCCGCTGAACTGCCTCTTGCTTTAAAAAGAGAGAACAGCAACGAGACATCATTTGAATCACGTGTCAGTTGCCAAAGCCTGAAACAACTGAGGTTGTCATTTTCAAAGAGCATTTTCTGTAGGCCCAGTGCCAAAGGAGAACAGTGATTTCAGACAAGTCAGAAAAGAACAGAGAAAGCACTGGGAAAGGTCAATGCTTTTCCTCGGAATTAGCAAAGAGAAGTTCCAGGAAACAGGGCAATCTTCTTCAAGACATGTCCACAAGCAGTTCTGTCTCTAGCTCATTTAGGATACCATCAAGAAGTTGATTAAATTAGTTCATTTTGCAAAGCCATTGTAATATTAATCCATCGCTATTTTTGGCAGTGCACAATTTTAGTCACTGTAATAATTTTGCTACTTTTCGATGGAAAGGCCCATTGAGAAGTAACACTTTCATTTGATTCAGTTGGGTCTCCTTTGGTAATTGTTTTTCTTTTCTTATCATCTGCCACTGTGTCCGATTTAGAATTATTCCTTAGGTCTGATTTGTATACACTCTGTTCGTAATGTTTAAACACACACATTCGAACTCAAACTTACTGCTACAAAACCAAGGATCCTAATATATACCAGATCACGAACTGTAGGATGCAGGTTGCAAAGGTGACTACCATTTGTGCTCAGTCGTCTTTAAGTGGTCCTTTGTGAAGCCTTCTGAGCATTAAATGTGCACACATCAATGCTGCAGGGGAAGATTTAGGACCATCATTTATGATCAAGTTCCATCTTTTAATCTTGCTGCTGGGAATTGCCCAAGAAGCCCCAGTCCTCAGAGCTTTGCCTCCTCAACTCTAATTAGCCGAACATGTGTTCAATTAGGCATCTGGAAGCTTTGCCTCCCGAACTAGACTTGGCTTGGACTACCCTTAAAAGGGGCTGTTTGACAACCACAGACCGTAACCACAGCTCTTCTGGCTATAACCGACTGCATCATAGACCCACCAGTAAGACGCACGCTCGCCTCTGCTGTGTGTGTTTTTTACCCATCCAGTCTTTTATTATTCTGGGATAGCCTCATTATCTGAGTCAAATTTACTGTGATCGCCTTTGATGGACAAGACAAACAAATATTCAGCTTTCTTTCTTTCCTTCTTCCTTTCTTTCTTTCTTTCATATTTATTTATTTTAATGTACATTGGTGTGAGGGTGTCAGAGTCTCTGGAACTGGAACTCCAGACCGTTGTGGGCTGCTGTGTGGGTGCTGGGAGTTGAACCTGGGTCTTCAGGAAGAACAGCCCAGTACTCTTAACCACTGAGCCATTTCTCCAGCCTAAGGCAAGCAGTTTGTACAAGAACCTGCCATGACTGTCATGCATCTTGTAGGCTACCATGGGTGCATGAGATCCTCTTAGCTCATGGAATCTAATCCGTACTTAGCTTTCCATCCGTCTGCCACAACATGACGTCAAGAGCCTTGTCCGGATGGCCTTAACTCACCTGTCTCTTCCTCAACCCTGACAAATAAGGTCACACTGTTTGTCTTCCAAGATGCCATGATGCTATGTTTTTTTTTTAATTTTTACATCTTTACAACCTAATCTTAATGGGTAGAGAAATATTTGTTGATAATTTTTAAATGAAAGTATGGATACCTATAACTCAAAATCTTCATGATATACAGTATCTTTATAATGGCATTGTTTATATTTAACAATATTTTAAGTATATTTATTTTTTAAAGAAGAAAACAAACTATCTTTTTTTTTTCATTATACATATCCAATCTCAGTTCCCACTCCTTCCCCTCCTCCCATTCCCTCCACTTAACCCCTCCACCCCACACTAGGATTTGACACACACAAAATCTGCATCTAGTTTCAGCAATCCTGCTGACTAGTGGACCAAGACAGATTTTCATTTGCTTGACTGAGAGCCCAATGCTGCAATTCTTTCTGAGTGGTTTCTTTCCAAGCAAAGCACGGACAATCACCACTGGCTGGCTACTGCTCCACTTTGGGTCACCTGTCCCTGCAAGTAGGTGACGCTGACCCTGACATTGTGAATTAATTCAGTGCTGTAGCCCTTGTCCCACTATGTTAGGCGATGGGTTTTCTGCACATGATGGCATTAGCTCTAGACATTTAAGGATTAGGCTATGGCCTGGTTGTCTCTAGTTCTCAACTGTCATCTGGAGGTACAGAACACCTAGGAATCTTGTCAATCATGAGAGGGGATTTTGAGCACTCAGAAAGGATGAAAATAATTCTCGATAGGCCAGAGGGACTTGGAAGCTTGGGCATAGTATCTGGTCTTTGTGTTGTCCCTGTAGAATATATACCCTTTATTATAGGCAGTGGATAGACCCACAAGAGAATGGATGGCCTTCTTGGTACCTTTCTTAAATATCCTTAGCGGTCAACATTTACCCATAGGTGTGGGGTGCTGGCCAGGCGTCCACCCTACCAGAAAGCCACTAACTGGAGTTCATTGTCTGATTTCTTGTGATGAATTCACAAGAAAACCACTCATGCCCTCTCAAAGCTTTGGTGCCTAAACGCTCCAGGAGCTGCCACACCTTGCTCGTGGCTGCTCTGGATAGAACACACCTGAGACAGCGTCCATGGAGGCTAAGGAGCAGGCAGGCCAGATTTGTCGCACTTAGCAGATTACAGAGTTCTTATCAGTGCCAGTCAGAAGGAAAAGGCATGACTCAGCCAAGGGGAACAAACGTGAAAAGGCGGCTCGTCTCCGCTTTGTGGAGCAAGAATCCTCCGCCTTCAGAGAACACTGAGTCGCTTTTTACCCCACACCCCTGTGGTGAGACGCTTTTCTCAACTACTGAACACTCCAAGGCTCCATTTACCTAAAGCCTGTTACACGGTTGCTTCATCCAACAGCGCTCATTTCTGATGTTTTTTTTCTAGTAGAGCCATGTAGGGAGGGACGGAGTGTAACACCTGAAATAACCTGAAATAATGGGATTTTTACAGGAAATAATGTAAATGAAGCCTTTTGCCCTTAATGACCCATAATAAAATGCTCTCGTTACCAAGCTCCTGCAGTAACCCGAGCAGGTTGCCATGGTAACGTCCAGCTGCTCCTCGGCTCTTTGCTTAATGATCAGTGTGATGTCAGGCTCTTGAGACAACCAGCGGCGCAGACAAATCTTTACAGCGGCCACGACAGTCCACTGGGGACTTCAGTTGTGTCTGAGTGAAGGCTCCTGTGTCCAGGTATAATTAAAACGCGCTCAGACCTGGACTGCAACTGCCCACGGCAGGGAATCAGGTCACCTTTCCGAGTTCCCGACTCGCTCGTCTTGCTCCACATGACTGCCCGGTTGGAAGGAAGCCAGATCCTGTCAGCCACAGCACATTGCTATGCCCGATGCTTCCCACACACCTGGGACCCGTCTCTCACTGGGGTGGGCAGATCACACCAAAGATGTGACCTCTTGTCCCCTCTTGCTCTGTTCCTTACACGAGTCTTTCTACTGTGACGGAGCCCAGAATTCTCACCATGAATCACAACTTGATTTAGGGAGCAAACCGGGGAGCAAGGGACAGGAGCGTTCACTCAGAATTTGCTTTTCAAAATGAATTAATTATCTGGGGCAGGTCCTGAGAAATATCTGTGTTTCTTATTTTTTCTTACCCTCTCTTGAGATGGTAGCTCTTAGTGACCTGGTGGGAGGGAAGGAAGGAGAGAGGGAGAAAGGGTCGTTGAAAGCAAGAGATGATCTTGTATGCTGGGAAGCCACAGCTCAGGCTAGCTGGAGTTTTGTCCAGTAGTCTAGTCGTCTGGTAAGAAGACAGAGAATATGGGGCAGAGAATGAGAAGGGGAAGATAATGAAATTCGTTTTGTGGGCCAATGGGGAGACCTGAAGTAGAGAAGGAAAAGTATAATTGATACAGAAGAAAGCCTACCCTTACAGGTAAGAATCTAAACTAAGGCAGCAGGAGAGATGGGGCCATTAGGTTTCAATGAAGGAGTGTGACCATAGAGAATGCCCAATGGTTTCTGTTCAGCATGCAAGTGCGTGTGTTTCTTGAAAGACGATCGGTCAGTACTCTCCTAGTGGCCGGCCCATCCACACAAGAGTGGGCATATGACCTCAATCCACACCCTGTCGTCCTCTATCCCTGGTTCACATACGATTGTCCAGCTCTACTCCTGGTTCATGCGTGAATGGTCCAGATGAGCACCATTCTTTCGTAAGGAAATGAAGATACAGTTGGATGGATCCAAGAGTCTTCATTTCTTTCCAAAATGAAAAGCTGTAGCGTTTTAGTTTCCAGAGGCTGCCTTCCTTCCTAAGGAGAGAGGGCTCTCTGATCATTAAGCCAATGAAAGCTAGAGAAGAAAGCCTTATTCATGGTGCTTGAGCCATTGCATTGTAATGTATAGGTCCAGCTGTTTAAAACCAAATACCAGCAGGGTTTTGCATTCCTTTTGCTTAGCAAGTATGCATTAGTTTTTTTTATTTTATTGAGTCTTATATCAGAAACCAGAAAGTGATGTGTGCCTAGCTGAGTTGGTAGAGGATGCAGAGAGTGGTCTCAGAAATGTTAGCAAAACTACTCAGGAATCAGAAAGATGCAGTGCCATGGGTGGGAAATTTCAACCTCAGTGATGCTTAGAGGTGCTTGGTTTACTAGGGCAATGGTTCCAACTTGATAAGATATCTGAGGGGAAAGAGTGCTTTCAAAATATTTGGGGGGGACCTAGAGAGGTGCCTCAATGGTTAAGTGTACTTGCTATTCTTCTAGAGGACCTGGGTTCTCTTCTCTTACTGCTTGAAGGCCCACGTCTAGAGGACTGAGCACCTTCTTCTGGCCTCTGTGGACAGTGGATGCACATGGTGCATATACAAGAGAGCGGGAAAGTGTGTACAAACAGACATGCAGAAATAAAAATGAATTTAAAGGAAAAATGTTTAGAGGGTGAGATTTGAGAGAGTCTCACTCCACAGCCAAGGTTGATCTGGAACTCAGTCATGTAGCTAACACAGACTGGTTGCTAACCCCAACTCACAGACCTCATGACTCAGCCCTGGAATGCTGGGAATCACAGGTGCATACCTTCACACTCAACATATTGTTTATAAGTATTGACTTTTAGTCAGTAATGGAATATCCAGTTGGAATTTTCAAGCACAGTTGCTATTTCCTATAATTCACTTGCTGAAATACCCACAACATGCAGGATGCATCTTAAGGATTGTCCTGCATCTTATCCAATCAAAAGCAACTCAGAGGAGGAAAAGGTTATGTTAACTTATAATTCTAGGTTACAGTCCATTTTTGTGGGGAACTCAACGCTGGTGGATGGGGCTTCTCCATTCAGGCTGAGTCTTTCTGATTCAGCTTGTCCTCCCTGGAAACACCCTCCTAGACACATTCAGAGGTTCACCTCATTCTTGGTCCTAAAACCCTTCAAACTGGCAATCAAGATTAACCAACCCACACTCATAAATCTACATGATGGACCACAAAATTTCAGAGGTATTTTTAACTCTGTCATACTGCCACCTTCGTGGTCATGCTGTCCAGTCTTTAGCTCCTCTGATTTCTACCATCAACACAATCAATGAGCCTGACACTAGAGGTCAGATGCCCTGTATCACCTACCGTGACCCCCCCCCCAGGTTCCATCACATGACCAGTACCTACAGCATATCAGTCAGATGGTTATTGAACAGTTTCCTAAGTCATGATTTTGACATCTTAAAAGTTAATAAAACTTAATAGGGACAGGATATGTTGTTTCCTTTAGAAAAGCTTTCCTTTTGGTACCTCTCTCCCAACATGCTACTGCAAATGAGTCTATATCAGCTCATTCATTAATACTTCATCTTTCAAGTGTTACACCTTTATTTAGGAATATTTCAACTATTATACACATCAACTTCAATAAAAGAAGCAAGTTTATACAATATTAAGAAATGCCTACTGGTTCTAGGCGATCACCAGTGACTTTGATCCTGAAGGGTCAAAGCATGCCACTTCTGGGCAGAATGCTGCAGGAGGCCTCTGTGCACACTCACTCCCCAAACAAAACAAAACAAGAGAACAAATAAAAAAAGAACAAAACCAAAAGCCAAAGCCAAAACCCAGGTCATTTGAGTCAACTGTGAAAATGCATTGATTCTTCCCATTGCCCCAGTGGATGAGAATGTGGTGGGGGGGAGGGCATAGGGGTGAGGGAATGGGTGTTGAGAAACCACGGCAAAGCCTAGAGGGTGTAATTTGAAATTCTATTTTTGGCCAACAGAAATGTTCATGTTGTTTGGAAAAGCATCCCAAATCCAGGTAGTCAAAATGTCCCCCATTGATTATTATAATCAGCAATGGTAAAGATGGAGCTCCCACCCCCTCTTTAAGCCCAGGCTATTTCTGGCCAAATGTTCATCCCAGCTATGGCCAAGAGGATGCTGAGTGGAGGAGTCAGGAAGCAGGGGTGGAATTCCAAGGGCCCCTTTGGAAGGTACCAGTCATATCACCACTGCTTTTTCTCCCCTTTACCCTTCTGTGTGTAACGATTCTGGAATTCCATGATGCCCCTTCGTTGGATTTCAATGTCCCTGTAAAATCAACGAGCCTGCGGCAGGGGGCCAAACCAAGAGTTATGGCTTACTCTCAACATAAACATCATGTCCTTTGTCCTGGAACGCTGTCGGTCAAACTCCCTCTGGATACAGGACACTCGCATGGATTATACAGGATAGTTAGCAACAACCATGGTGTTTCCTGGGTGACCTCTGGCTGTTTCTTTTTTTTTTTTATGAGTTTGTGAAGAAGATGGGAATTCAGTTTTGGTGATCCATGGGGCAATTCATCAAGCTGATACAAATTCACTTGAGAAGACTACCGCTTTCCTCAAAGGGTAACAGTTTGGACAGTACCTGTGTCACACGATAACAAGTTTGACGAAAGTGTAGTTGCACACAGGGATAATTTTCTTATAAAGAGATCTTTCACAGTGGTGGAATTCTTGCTTAGCATGTCCAAGCCCTTGGGTTCAATGAGAGAGAGAGACAGAGAGACCGAAGGACAGAGACTTTAAAGTGGTTTAATACTAATTTTTAATGCTCAATTTTTTCCTTCTCAACACAAAATATTCTTTCCCCTTGTTCCCTCTCTCCTTCCCCCTCCTTTTCCCTCTCCATCCTTCCCCCTCCCTCCTTCTCCCCCTCTCCCTTCTCCCCTCCATCATTGCTTAGAAGAGCATCTGTATTCTGGGGGCTCAACGTAATGTCATTAGCCCACCACTAAAATGAAGGAAAGTGACACTTTCTCAGCTCTGGTGTAGGAAGCTTTTCTCTCTCTGTGTCTGTGTGTGTTCATGTTAGGGTGTGTGCAGGTACACATACGTGCAGCGTTGTTTGTGTAGGTCGGAGGACAACCTGGAGAGTTGTCCCTATTTTTAAATAAAGTTATCCACCTAATTTTCAAAAGATGGGTTTTGTTGTTTTGTTTCTAGACACAAGATGTCTTTCTGGCCTGGACGCACAAGTGTGCTAGGCCGGCTCGTCATTGAGCCTCAGGGAGCCACTTGTCTGTGCCTCCTTCTTGGTGTTGAGCTTCTCAGTTACTGTGCCCAGCTTATTTTTTAATGGGTTCTGAGGATTAAATGTGGGTTCCTCCTTGCAAGGCAAGCATTTTGCCGACTGTTCCATCACCCCAGCCAAGAAGCGTTCAGTTCCATAACATTTAATAGTCTTCCTGGGGACAGACTGGAGTTGTTGATTCTGCAGAGTTTGACATTTTATGGAGTATCTCAATGATAAATAAATAATAACTGTTTGATAAAATTTCCCCTAAACACTTGCTGGTAGATGCACTTATGAATTCCATAAAACAAACAACAAAAACCAGAGTACTTGGTCTATTATTTAATACCGCTGCTTTTTCATTTCGCCACCAGATGGCAGAAGAGAGGCCAGGATCGAGGCAGACATGGTTTTGATTCACTAATACATTAACTATGAAGTTATATTGAAGGCAGGGAATAAATACTGAAAAGTAGTCCTATAACTAAATGCTCTTATGTGTCTTCATGAAAATATCTTGAAGAAAAAGTCGGATTGTGGAAGACTTAAGCATTAGGCTGGAAGTTGAGAATTAAACCCACGAATTAGAGGCCCTGGATCTATTCTGTTGCCCCCGGGTAGTGGGCAGAGGGGACAGGAAAGTATCTAATGAAGGCTTCCTATCCAGCCTACTTTTGAATCTAAAAATAGAAATAGGAAAGATGAGAGTGGGGGAATGTTCTCTTGTCTCCACTGCTGTGCCAGTCCACGGTCTGGCAAGCCTGGCATTTTCTCCTCCTATCCAAAGCTACTTTGGGGACAAGCCTTTTAAGTTCAACTTAGGGGCAGTTAAGGCGTCTAAGGAAATACTGAGTCAGGAACTGGGGGCCATTAGCCAAGATGAAGAAGAGTCCGTACACTAACAGCTGGCAAATGTTTAACACACATTAGTATTGTTAGGTATTAGCCAAGTTTATTTAGCACGTTCTTAAACAAACAAGGGAGATGGTTTTATTATTTTCATCTTAATGGGTTTAAATGGGGAGAGGCTTGAGAATATAGCTTGCTTTGTTGATATTCTCATTGGCGTGTCTTGTTCAGCTGTGAAACCTGTCTCCTAGATTCGCAGAGACTAGCATCGGAGGGGAATAACCACGAGACTGTAATTTACAGAGAAAGAAGTGGAGAGAGATCATTTTGAGAATATGTATATTAGGCAATAACCCGCGTGATAGAAATGGAAAGTGGATTTTATGACAATGACTCTAGGATGTTTTAATGCATGTCTTGAGGCACACATCGAGTCATGATACCTTATTTGCACAGCCACTCCATTATTTGAGGCCCTGGCTTTAACCTTTGCTAGTCACCATGGCAACAAGGACGCAAACACAAAGTCCACAGCACTCTCCAGATCCATGAGGAAGAATTTCCTACTGTATACACAGTACGTATAGTTGACCTGAGCCTTGCAGGAAGAATGCAGGGTAATTTTAAACACAGTAAATTGTCGGAGTGAGTCATAAAATGGAAGTGGATGCAGTTAGGAAAATGTAACAGAGAAGGGAAAATCGTGTTGGCCTGCCATTCTCGTTAAAAACCCCACACTGTGCACCCTCCCTCATCTCCTTCGCTGAGGTAAGAAAGAAAACCATGGCAAAATGGAAAAATAAATCCTCCAAGTTTTTATTTTGCTTCGCTCTAAGGTCCAAGCCTAAAATAAAAGATTCATTTCTAGGCCAATCATAAGCCTGCAATCTGAGATGCTGATCTTGGAAAACACTTCATCATTTCCGATTATTGGCTGCAACAGGCTCTGCTAAAATCCCTGTACGTTCACCCTGCATTTCCAAAAAAGCAGCCAGGTTCTGATGCAGTTATGCCCCGATTCCCAGCCAGAGTGGTCCTCACTCAGCATCCCCAGAAAGCAAGGGTGGATTTGACTGTGAAGTCGGATCCACCCCTGGAGGTCAGTCCTGTGCACTGAGTCATATCTCTGCAGAGACCTTTGAAGGGAGATGGGGACACCAGGATTCCTGGGGCTAAAGCAGCTTCCTCAGGCAAGAATGGAGAGTTCGGAGCACCCTGAAGAGGCTAGACCAAAAAGCACCACCACACAGAGACCTCCCTCAGATGCAAAATGGATTTCCGTCTCAGTTAGACGGATCAGAATGTGGTACTGGTTACCACTATCACCGCTAGTTTTGCTTTCATTGGCTGTTTGCTTTGTTGGTGGGGAAGCAGGGAGGGGCTGGGTAGATACTGTGCCCTTGTGCTTGATGTGAGCCTGGCAGCCATGCCAGCTGAAGGAAGGAACTGGATCAGGCTGCTCCCTTCTCGTGAGTCCCAATCCTCCCTCACTTGCCTGTGTTGAGAGGCCTTGCCCTGTAAGGAGCACAGCCTCACCTGGTGCTTCTACAGTTGTGGGTATCATTACTCGGTCCTTGGGTTTTCTGTTGTCTAAAATGAATGAGGTATTAAATAAACAACGAGCAATGTTATTTATGTCCATAATCTAACACCTAAGATTGCATGGATGTAGCATAAATTCTAATTGGTCTTAATAATAAAAAAAAAACAAAAAACGGAATCAGATATCAGGGTAAATGCTGGAAGATCAGAGAAGTAAAGGGGCCAGCCACTAGAGACACTTCTTACCTCTACTGAACCCTCAGACCAAATAGGCGAGACCCTGTTCTCCACCCGCCTTGTATTTCTGTCTCCTCTCTAGTGCTGAGATTAAAGGCCTGAGATCCCAAGTGCTGAGATCAAAGATGTATGCCACCACCGCCTGGCCTCTCTGGTTAACTAGTGGCTAGCTCCCCGCTCTGATCTTCAGGCAAGTTTCATTTGTTAGGGAACAAACAAAATATCATGACACATGGCTCCAAAAGAAATATAAGTAGCAGATGCAGAACTATCGGGTCTTCACAGTGGTCTACTATTGTTCCTCACGTAGAAGGCATAACAGAGAAGAGAGAATGCTGGCCTGAGAGACCAGAGGAACAAATTCATGCCCCAGTGGGGCACAGGCCAGCTGTGAGACTGAGAACCAACCAATTGCTCTGGGGTTCAGCCTTCTCACCTGCAAAATTAAGATGCTAGTCTGCACCATTTCCTATCTTAAAATATTTTATTATCCTACCGAGGATTAAGAGGTCTCTGTTCCCCCGGAGGAGGTCAGTTTAACTCCTGACTTTCTCAGATAGCCCTGTAGATAAATCTTGAGAAAGGGAAAGACATTTATAATCGTATACTCCAGCCAAGTTTGGGAAATTAGAGCTACAGTCAACATCTTCTGCTTGACTAGAAACATGGATCTAAAGAGGGGAGGGGAGGCGGCAACTGCTTTGGAGAAATCCAGCTCTTCCTCTGTATTCCCAGTCCAACTACCACTCAGGATGGCCAGCACCTGAACCATGCAGAAGGGTATGGCTACTGGAAGGTAGAGGGGACAATAAAGAGAAAAAACCCTTTGGGAGACCTATAATAAAAGTGATTTATTCAGCATTTGTCCTTTTCCTGCTGTTACGATGATAAATTAAGGCTGGATGCATCGCGAAGGAAAGATGCCCGTTTTCAGCTCATGGTTCGGCTGCATGGTGCCCCCAACGGCTTGGCTTCTGATCCTGGCTTCACCACCTAGTAGTTGCCATTCATTCTTGTCCCCAACCCCTAGCTGTGACATCCACAGTTAAATTTCAACAGGAATTCTGGTGACAACGAACCACATCCAAACCATATCAGTACTGAATGAGAGAATCAGCCTCAATTAAGATTATCCAAATCTAATTTCCAAGACTGTTCCAGTGAAAATTTGTATGTATGATTGTAAATGTACACACATGTAGACAATAAGCATTATGCAAGATATATGTCTGCAAATCACTGTCAGCCTCTCCCCATGAGGCACAAACACATTCAAAGGCAGATTGAGGGTTGGAATGTGTCAAACTCCCTTCTAGAGAATGCCCTAAACATCGGATCCCCCATGCTTGCCCCCGCCCTCATGTCTTCATCATTGCCACCACCAGAAAGCAAGGACAGAACTTGAAATTTCTCTCTAGGCTTGGGAGCAGTTAATGCCCACACAATCTTACATTTGCTTCTGTTTCCATGACAAATTTTTTTTCTTTTTCAAAAGAAAAGAACATTTCTAAAAGATCAAAATTAAATCCCTTTGAAGACTCAAAAGAGGATAGTGTCTCCGGGAAAGCATTCAAATGAAATAACACCATGTCCCTCACGGCATCTGTAAACCACCCCATCCTTCAAGTCTGTGACGTCGAAAGTTCAGTTTTCCCTTTGTTTCTCTCTTCTGGCCCAGAGAACAACAGGCAGCATGGCTTTTAAACACAGTCTGGTTCCCTTGAGGGGATCCTTGCCCAGTGAGGCACTTGAGGCTGAAGAAGGAATTGCCACTTTGACCTAGGGCAACGCAGTTCCACCCATATAAACACACAGCTAGAAACGACTGTGTGTGGATGTGGACGGATATACAGACAGATTCACTAATCCACATTTGGACAATTCCTCTTTCTCTTTCCCATAGATATTTCTTAGCTATTAACACAAGGATTATATCGTCATCTAACTCGAATTCTTTCTAGATTTCATCATGAGTTTAATTCCCCTCGTAGAAACTGTTGAAAGCGATGGGTGATGGGTGCGAATCCATGTCCCAAAGGACATATTGCTCCTTGGCCTGAACAGACAGTACTGGACTCTTTCAAGAGACCTAGTTGGGGACACACAGGCAACCACCGCCACTACCATTAACAAATCCCCTTCCACACACATACACATTAACAGCAACAACAATATGATTATCTTCTCAGTACTCATCTTGCATTTTCTATTTGCTCCTTCTAACAATGCAAAAGATATTCCCCATCAGTAGTAAGACTCCCGTGTATAGCTGTACCTTTATGTGGCAGACCCATAGTCAGTTATCAACAACTGTGAGCGAGTTTATCCTGGTCTATCAATTCCGCTCTTAGGTATGTACAGAAGAATGAGAGAACGTGCACACACAAAACCTTACACGTGCGTGGTCATGCTAGCATTGCTCACAATAATTATGATGGTTTACGCTGACTGTCAACTTGACAGGGTCTAGAGTCACCTAGGAAATGAACATCTCACGTCTGTGAAGGAGTAGGGGGCTAAGTTAGCCTCTGTGCATTCTATGAAGGGCTGTAAAGACTAGGCTGATTGATGTGGGAAGGCCCACTCTAGCTGAGAGAGAAAAATAAGAAAGGCAAGTGGCACTAACATTGGATGCTCTCTGCTTCTGGCCACAGACAAAATGGCCAGCTTCTCCAAGCTAGGTCTGTCATGCCTTCCCCTCTGTGATAGACTGCACCCTTGAACAGGAGACAAAATAAACCTTCCCTCTCAAGCTGTCCTTGTCGGTTGTTCCGTTACAGCAACGAGACAAGAAACTAACACAATAGTCAAAAGCAGCAGCGATCTGATTGCCCACTGACAGGTGAATGCGCGATTGGTATTACGTCCTTACAGAATGCCAAAGCAGCAGAGAAAAGAAACCATGTCTAAAACAACATGGGTGGACCTCATAAAAGGCTGAGTGAAAGAAGCCACATACATAAGACTGTGAGGATTACATTTACAGAAAAGTTCTAAAATGTCAGCATTGGCCAGTCTCAGCAGGGGATCAGGGCTGACTGTGAAGGGTTAAAGTGGACTTCTGCAGCCCATAGAAAAGTACAAAACTGAATTGTTTGTTTCTTTTGAGAAAGGGTTTCTTTGTAGTTTGGGGGAACTGTCCTGGAACTAGCTCTTGTAGACCCGGCTGACCTCAAACTCACAGAGATCCACCTGACGCTGCCTCCCTGGAATTAAAGGAATGTGCCACCACTGCTGGGCTAAAACTGAGTTTTTGTTAATGTGTATAGTAGATTTTTCCATGATAGCATCAAACAGAATAGAGCCACGATGTCCTTTGTAGGGTGAACGGATCATCAGTGGTACATCCACCCCGCTGGGCATCACCCAGGATGCGATGAGGATTGTGCTTTTAAGGCAAAAGCAACAACAAACAAATAAACAAAAGACATAGAGGACTCTTAAATGCATAATTAATGTAGAAACAAAACTAAGAATAAGCCACTCTGAGAGAACTACATTCTGTACCATTCTAGTTGCATCATAGCCCAGAGAAGACAAAACTGCACTGACAATAAAATCCTAAGGTTTGCATCTGTGGTGTGTGGGAGGGGCTTACTGAATATGTAAAGCATTGGGAATCTTAGGTTAATGGCATCATATCACCCTAAATTATGCGTATATAGAACTAACTACTCTCTTGGGAAAACTCACTGAACCATTTGAACAGCACAAAGAATAAAATTTGCTTTGATGTCATTTTTGGGGGGTGGGGGAAGCTTACATAGGAGGTAAGATACAGCAGGGGATGTAAACCATAAGATAAAGATAGGTGAGCAAACCTCCCCAAGTGATGGGGTTGCCATTAACAGTCATTTAGGAAATGGACGGAATGCATAAGAGAAAGACAAGAGGAAATATTTAGAATGAACTGGACTGGGTATGCCCGTTACCCATGGGGGCACCTGTTTCTAAGTCATTATACACACGTATTAGACTTGAACAATGAACAAAGTTAATGGCAAAAGACTGGATTCTCACTATTGCAACAAAAAACCATATAAAAGGAGGAGTCGAAAACAATCAAAACAGTAGTAAATCAGGATTGGAAACATCAGAATTGCATGGCGAGTACATGGGTGAGTATTTAAGTGAATATTTTCTTGCTCTGACAGCCAGAGTCCAGGAGCACTGGCAGCCTTGCAAAACGCAGACCTGATGCTCAGATTTTGGACCCGTCATTGTTCTCAAAGGACCACAGGCTCCCAGGGAAATGGGTAGTTTTGAGATTAGGGTAGGAATTTTTCAAATGATCCTTCAATATCTCTGTGTGTATATTCGTTATGAGTGTGTGCGTATTTGTTATATGTATGTGTGTGCAGGTATTCATGGACCTGTATGCATATGTGGAGGTGGGGGACTGATACAGGTATTTTCCTTATTATTTCTGAGACAGGGAATCTCACTGAACTTTTTTCTATTTTAGGCTAGGCTCACCAGCCGGAGATACCCTGAGATCCACATGTCTCAACCCCTGCCCTCACTCTAGTGCTAGTGTTACAGGTACACACTGCCACTCAGCCTTTCATTTTCACGTGTTTATCATGCATGTGCGTGGGTACATGCAGGCCATGATGCAGCCGTGGTAGCCAGAGAACAACTTGCTAGACTTGGTTCTCTTTATCGTGTAGTATCCGGGGACCCAACAGAGGTCAGTTGTCGGGCTTGGTACCTATTGAGCCGTTTGATTGGCCCCACAGACAACTCCTCTAGTATTGGTTCTGAGAATCAGAACTTGGATTCCCAGACTTACACAGCAAGTACTTTACCCACTGAGCCCTCTCCCTGGGCTCTCTGCAAAATTCAAGAAAGTAAGGAAGTATTCCCAAAAATAAAAGCAAAACTCAACAACAGAGGAATGTATTAGCTATGTTCCTCATCATTGGCACAGAATGCTTGGCACAGCTTAAAGAAGGAGAGTGTATTTGCGCAAATGGTCCAGAGAGCATACTCCACTATGATGGGGAAGGCATAGCAGTTGGACCGCTTCTTTGTCAGTGGCCCCAGCAGGCTGCTTCTTCACATCTCAGCAGATCAAGAAGCTGAGGAAAGAAATGCTGGTGCTCAACCAGCTTTCTCCTTTCTCCCTTTTGTTCCACACAGGGTCCAAGTTTATAGGATAGTGTAGCCAAATTCAGTGAGGCTTCCTCCTCAGTTAAACCCAGAGCCTGTCATTGACACAAGCAAATGTGACACTTACTAAAATAGCCTAGTGTTTCTTCATCCAGTCAGGCTGCCGATCAAAACTAAGCATCATAGGGAGATGTTACAAAGGGACACGAGAGCCACCTGAAAGAACACCCAATGCCCAAAGATGGAACAATTTGAACAAAAATTAGAGTGCAATTGAATGGTAATCTAAAATATATAATAACTGTAAATGGATCCTTAGTTTAAAAAAAAAGGACAGAAGGAAGGAGGTAGAAGGGACAAAATGCTCATATTGAAGGATTCTAAATAGATGGTGGGATCTCTACGATCTGGCTGACTGAGCAGAACACACACATACACACATATACGCACACACAAACACTCACACACACCCTTACAGGCAGCACTGCTTCAGAACAACTCTGCATGGGAACACAGGACACCTTTGCCGTGGAGAAACCCACCTCAGCGAAAGCACTGCCTTGTTCAAGAGACCACAGCGACAAGTCATGTTACAGAGAGAACCTTGACAAGCCACAGTGGGAACCGCCCCTTCCCCTGCACTCTTCTCTGAAATCCACATCCCTGGACAATCAGGAGGAAAGAGTCAGGCATTCCAGAAAAAGCACATCCTATAGAATGCTTCCGGATGGTCGAGGTTATCCAAGGCAAGGAAATTTAGGGTATTTGTGACAAAGTCCTGACCAATGCAACTTAAGAGAGTTTATGTTGGCTCACGGTTTTAGAGGGGACACTGAGGCAGTGCAGGCATGGCCAGAAAAGCATGGAGGTCAGTTGGCAGCAGTGAGAGCTTGCAGTGGGTGGCTGCAGCCCAGAGGTGGGCCCTAGCCCTCAAGCTGTCTGCCTGCTAGGTTCTGCATCCCACGGATTCCACAGCATCCTCAAAGAGCATCACCAATTGGGGACCAAGCGTTCACACATGAGCTTGTGGAGACATATCACATTCAAACCATAACAGTGAGAATCTGCCACAGCTAAGAGGAGCCTAAGAGGGTATCATTGCAGGCGGGTGACAGTAGGCGACCCTAGATGGGATTTTGGAACAGGATAGGGACTTATGGTGAAGATTAAGCAAATCTAAATAAATTAGGAACTTTCATTAGTAATAACGCATCTTGGTTCACTCACTGTACAAATCCTAACGAACTGTGTAGGGTTAAAAGTGGGGTCTCTGCCTACGAGAACCCACTGAACTGCCTTTATAAGGTTTTCTATAAATCTAAAACTGTTCTAAAAACAAAGGTCGTTTAAAAAATAATAATCTCTCTTCCATAGTAATGTATGCTGGGTCAGGGGAAGTCTGGAGATCTGTAGAACTGTGCAATGGACCAGACCGGAACCACAAAGGCAAGCTGTAGAAAAGCTCACGCCGTTAGGCTCCGTGGCTTACTGCTAAAAGGGCAGCCAGGAAAAGTTTAGACTTAGCGTTATTATTAATTCATATTTGGCAGGAACTTCCATTATTAGCAGCTGACAAAACATGGCACAAAACCCTTGAACAGATCCGCACAGGAAAGCACAGCCTCTCCCCGTTCTGTCTTCTCTGTGCAGCTGACATCTTCTGGGGAGCAAATAGCTAAATTTTCCCTTTGGGGTTTTCCAAGACCTCCTTGTTTCAGGAAGTTCTAACATTAATTGCTATAGCATGCTCGCCCCATGCTCAAAGACACCTACATTCATCCTCTGCCTTCATTAACTGGGTTCTGCTATTTCTTAAAAAGAAGAATCGGGGTCTGGGAGGGTGACTTGCTCCCTCGGAACACATCGGAATAAGTAGCGAAACGGGAACCCACATCTTTCAAACCAAAGCCTAATGCCTTTTCAATGCCTAAACTTGATGGGAGGATGCTTTAGTCCCGCTGATTGGCTCTTCCTAGTGGATGCAGAGCATCTAGAACAAAAATGGCACCTTCTCAAGTGACCTTTTCCAAACAGACTCTACCCACTACAAGCACCCTAGGAGATCTTCCTAAGCAACACTGCCCTTCTTCAGTTCACACCTCACATTCTTCTGCATGATTCTGATCACAAGTCTCACCTCATCAATACCTCCTCAGCTGGCAGACAGGTCCCCTGGGTCTCACTTGAGTCTCCATCTACCCTGCAATCCAGCTTTGATCTCACCGCTCAACTGGCCAGCCCTGAGAGCCTGGCTCCTGGCCTGATCTTGCTTAGTTCTGCCCACATGCAAAGTGTCTTCAACTATTTAAGAAATAGAACCACTTTCACTATTTCTTAAGATTCTCCGGGAACACAGAATATTTGAGAATTCAGAGTTTTGATAAGTATCTAATTCTACCTCCCCTGTCTTCAGAAGGAAATCGGTTTTAAAATGAGTGACTTCTAAGGAATGGGGAATTGGGTCGTGACGATCAATTTCCCACTACTATTTTATGGGCCTCTAAAGGTGTCTCTTATTAACAGGATACGGAAATACATTCTTAAATACAATTTGGACTTGAATGGAGCAAAGGAAAGCTGGTCCATAGAACAGTCTGTCCCTTCAGAAGAGCATCTCAGGCTTTGACAATCCAACCAGGCAGGGGACAGTAAGACATTGAGACGTTCGAAGTTCCTTGGAAATGGAACTGTTGGGCTACTCTCGTTGGGGATATTGCTGAAGAGATTCCTATTTCATACAGCAGGATAAAAGTGGCTCTAATAATGTGAAACCAGTTTCCAAACCTATATATAAATATTTCATTTGGGTCGCTCAGCCAAGGAAAACTCTTCTCAATTAGTGTGGCCAGAACACAACTATTTTCCTCAGACTTTGCTAATCCTCGTGGCCATCTGGTAAAAATTCTGAACTTGAGTTTAGCTCACTTCAGTGAGATCAGGGTGGTGTTTAGAATGAGAAACGCCCCCCCCCCCCCGTAGGTTCAGGCATTTGAACGCTTGGTCCCTGGTTAGGTACTGTTGGGGAGGTTTTGGGTGGGTGCCCCTGGGTGTGGTGGGCTATGAGAGTATAGCCTTGCCTATTCCAACTTCTCTCTCTGCTTCCTGTTTCCTGTTGGTGATGTGAATCTTAGCTTCCTGCTCCAGCCACCATGCCAGACACTATTGGTGATGTCATGATGGACTCATCCTTCTGAAATCTTCTTCTAGAAGTTGCCTTGGTAACGTTATTTTATCATAGCAACAGAAGAATAATACAATCTGTAAGCTTCCAAAGGCCGCAGAATCCCCTGGCTATGCCAGGTGCCTGAAGGGACATCCAGAGAGCCTGAAATAAAAGCAACAACATGGAGCCTGCTGGGAGGAATGAGGCCAGGAAAGAGAGCAAAGACAGAGCCAGCTCCTGTGGCTGAGGAGTACTGTCTAGAAACAGAATGCCATCTCAAGGTGCGGAAATGAGACACACGTAGCGGGAAGAGTCAGCAATGGTTACGATCTGGTTACAAATGGTTATGATAGAGAGCTCCAAGTCATGTGACGGGGAAATTAGGAACCAGGAAAGGACAGCAAAGTGCTGGGGAAATGGCTCAGAGGGAAGGAGCATTTGCTGAAAACGTCTGGGGACCTGAGCGAGATCCTTAGCACAAGAGAAGAGCCAAGTGTGGCCATGTGCACCTGTACCACAGTGCTGGGGAGGGAGCGGAATAGAGACTAGGGGACCGCTGATGCTTGCTGGCTTCCAGCCTAGCTGAAAAACAGCGAGCTCCGGAGTCAGTGGGAGACTGGCTTATGGGAATAAGGCAGAGAGTTCTACAGGAGAAAACCCAACGTCTTCCGCTGGCTCCCAGTCACACATACACAGGAGGGGGTCAAACACACCCATAGGTATACTCTATACATACTCATCACACACACACACAGAGAGAGAGAGAGAGAGAGAGAGAGAGAGAGAGAGAGAGAGAGAGAGAGAGAGAGAGAGAGAAACACAGTGAAGACGGAAGACAAAATGAAATTCAGAAGCCGAGGCAGGTTGGAGATAGAAACATTTTAAAGACAAATAGCTGGGTTTCACCTCCTTAGTTTTGAGACTCACAAAACTAAGATTCTAGTCCCTGACTGGCTCTTGAGGCCAGACAACAAAAAGCTGGGCAGGCAGGCAAGCTAATATTTACTCTAAGAAACAATGGCCGGAAAGTAAACAAAATCTTTATGGAACAGGGTTCCTGATTTATGGGTACAGGGTTCCGGTATGAGATGATGGGCAGAACGAGGTTTACCAATTTAAAAAGAAAAAGAAAAGATATATATTCTTGAAAAGAGACAAGACATCAAGGTTTCAAAAAACAGATACTTGGAGAGGCCTGACTCAGGCTAGCACAGCTGAGGACGCTATAGTGTGGCTGTTGTATTGAAACAGACTGTATGCAGCGCTAAACTGAAGGCAAACTGTAGGCTAGAGGCTCATGGGAGTACAGGCAGAGATGGACGGAAGAAACATCTTACTGCTGCTTAAGCCAAAGAAACAGCTCGCCTGAAAGCGAGCTTGACCGGCTTCGAGGATTGAGGTTATGGGAATCTGAGGAGGCTGGGTTTTAGGCAAGGCTCATGCGTGAGGCATTCTGGGACCCTGCTCTCCTCACCTGGAACTTCCGTTGACAAGCAGCAGCAGGCCTGAAGAAACCCAGCTTCCATGGAAAGAAGTAATCCGGGGACAAACAGAGCAGAAACAGGATGCAGGACTCGCCGACGTTTAGGTTGACTTCTAAACTAGTAGACAATTCTTCCTTTCAGAGAACCCCGTGCCTTCTCACTAATGAAATCACATCCCCCATAAAGCCACAAAGGATTAGAATTTGGCCCAAATGTATACTTAAATTGGATTGCCTGGTGAGAATGCTGTAAAAAAAAAACAGAAGGCAGCAGCCACCTGCGACACATTAAGGCTGTCCACGTAGTCATTGACATAAACACCTGAGGGGTTTCTGCAAACAGCTGGACCGGGCTCAAGGCTCCTTTGTATCCACTGTTTAACGTACTTCCAATGCGACTCCATAAAACTGCAACCACCGCCACCGAAGGGGCGGAAGCTTCGTTGGCCTCCCAGTGTCACCTGGCGCTGTTGACTGATTGCCTCTGCTGCTCTAAATGTCGTGAAGGTCAAAAGCTCACTCAGACGAGTCACCCAGGCAGAGGCAAGGCCTGAAAGACGTAGCCACAACTCTCCCAAGATGACTTTTTTTTTCCCTCCCTAGCTCTACCCTCACTTTGCAGACTCTTTAGAACCTTCCGATTTTCCTGAGAGGAATCTGACCAAGGCTCACATTTCTCCCATGTGGCACCCAAAGTTTCAGACATCTCCCTTGTTTGCCAGGACGGGACCATAGCCTGTGTTGACCACCATCTGCTTTTACCAAGACTGAGGTGACAGCTTGGCCTCTGTGCCTAGAGACAGGTTGCTGGTGACAGTGTCCACATCAAGCTGTGCTGACCAAGGCAGAGGGCACTAGTGCCCGAGTCCCTCCAAGCCAAGTGTGACAGAGACCAAATATCCTCCGCAGGTCACCTGCGTGTCACTGCTCCAATTCTGCTCGGTCATCTGCTTACCCATTTGACCAGTGTATTAAACATGCTGTGTGCTGATATTAAAACTGTCTCATTGTTCACAGCATGGAGCTGGAAAGATGTTTCCGTGGGTAAGACTGCTTACTACCCAAGCCCGAGGGCCTAAGTTCAGATCCCTGCACCCACCTCAAAAGCTAATTTTGCTGTACACACCTCTAACCCCAACATGGTGGTGAGTTAGAAGGGGTTGGCCATGCCTTATCTAGAAGACAGGGTTTCGTGGTACCCCTCCCTATCCCTCCAGCTCTTACAATCTGGCCACAAGCCTAGCTCTAGGTTCAGACAAAGACCCTGTAACAAGGGAAATCGTGTGGAGTTGATAAAGCAGGGTCCATGATGCTTTCCTCTGTGCTCTGTGCATGATCACAGGTGTGAGCACCCACTCCCCCATTACTATCCACCCATACCCATGTATGCCCATACACTACACTCTAACACACAATATTCCCCCTTTTCTGCACACATGTGCACACACACACACACACACACACAGAGGGGAGGGAGGGAGGGAGAGAGAGAGAGAGAGAAAGAGAGAGAATGCATAATGGAGCTTACATTACAGTGTGAAGACTGGAAGTAGCAGAAAGACAAATTAGCAGAATTACACTTATGGATGCTAAGAAGGAAATGGTCAGGGTGCTGTCAACAGTTGTGGTTAGCAGGGAGTGGTTAGCGGAGCTTCCTTCAGGAAGTGTTTTCGAGTCGAGATTGCAGGCTAGAATTATAGCTCCATGAAAGAGCACTTGCCTAGCACACAAGGCCCCGGGTGTAATTCTCAGCACTCTGGCCATTCAGTCAGTTAATCAATAAATTAAATGGAAAGAGTCAAGAGGAAGCACACTTTTACGGAGCTAGATGAGGATTCTTACAGGCTTGAAGAAGAAAAGGCATGGGACTTTCAATGGCCTAACATGAGCTCAGCTGACCGCAGCGAGGCAGAATAGAAGGAGATGGAATCAGAACCAAGAGGAGGAGTCGGGCTCTGAGTGTTATGGGCTGTGACTGAAAGGACATTAAAGAGCAGAAGAATAGTATTGTTTCCTCTCCGCTTTGTGAACTCCTTCATGCTGCTTGTGTAAAACCAATTAAAGAGAACCAAGAAGGGAAATGGAGCATTTTGTAAATTAGCTGTAGCCACCCAGGTGACAAGCTGCTAGAGCAAAGACCAGCACTGCCATCCACCTGGGCCACGGCGCTGCCTCTTCTAGGCGGGGTAAAGGTTATACAGAGACCCACAATATATCAAAATGCTGAGACTGGATTATTGCTGGATTTTCAGTCCTAAACGGGACATCTAACCCATCCCAAGGTCTGTGGAACACCACAGAAAAGAGGACAGCCAGATTCTAAGAGCTGGAGGATAGGGAGGGGTACCATGAAACCCTGTCTTCTAGATAAGGCATGGCCAAGGTAACCATGAATACACAACATCCATGGCCACCTGCACAAGACCTGTGTGTGCGCGCGTGTGCGCGCGTACACACACACGCACACACACGCAGGCACGCACGCACGCACACACACACACATGCAGCCAAGAGAAGGGGATTAGTTGAAAATAATGGGTTTGGGGGAATGGAAGATAAGAATACAGAGTGAGCATCTTTACAACATATTGCATATATACATAAATTCATCAAAATTTTAAATTTCAAAGTAAATGGGGGTGCTGGTCAGGGAAGAAGGGATGCAATCTTCATTCTCCTCTCCTTCAAATCCAACCCGAACCCAAGCTAATCCCCAGGCCTGTAGCAGGTGACCAGCTGTGGCCTCCCCTTCCTCTCTGCCCTCATCCCCAGCAGAGCACAAAGATCTTCCTCTATAGCCTTTCTTGCCACCTGGTCCCTTTATCCCAGCCACCAAAGTCCCCTTGACACAACAATCAAAACACTAAATGCACAAAACAAAGAAAGAATTTTAAAACTGCAAGGAGAAAAGACCAAGTGTGTACAAAGGCAGACCTATTAGAATTACACCTGGGTTTTATTTTTCTTCTTCCTTCCTTCCTTCCTTCCTTTCTCCCTCCCTCCCTCCCTTCCCTTTTTTGATACATTTTTGCTATAGAGTTTCTCTGTGCAACAGTCCTGGCAGTCCTGGAACTCTCTCTAGAGACCAAGGCTGGCTTCAAACTCACAAAGGTCTGCCTGCCTCTGCCTCCCCAGAGCTGAGATTAAAGATACATGCTACCATGCCTGGCTAACAAGGGACTTTTCAATGGAGACTCTAAAAGCAAGAAGGACCTGGACAAATGTTACACAAACTCTGAGACCACAGATGCCAGCATAGACTACTATACCCAGCAAAACTTTCAATCACAATAGATGGGGGAAGAAAGACATTCCATGATAAAAAACCAAATCTAGGCAGTATCTACTGACAAATACAGCCATACGCAAGGTGCTAGGAGAAAAGCTTCAACCTGAAGAGGCTACCCACTTTAAAAATTCAACCTCTTTAAAATTCTAGTCTCTTTTGAAACCTAAAATCTCTTTAAAAATTCAGTCTCTCGACTATGAGTACTTGTAAAATCAAAAATAGGTTAAATACTTACTTCAAGAGGAGTACCAGGGCACAGTCATAATCAAGTCAAAGCAAAACCAAACTCCCAACAGTAGAAATCGCTCAATGTCCAATATCTGGGATTCACTCCTGGTTTTCTGGACTCCTCCAAAGGGCTGGAGTCCCTTCCCTGGTTCTGCCCTCTGCAGCATTCACATCTTGTCTTCCAAGCTCTGGTGGCCTCGATTCTACCTCCGCTGCTATTCTTGGCAGTATTTCCATTGCATCTCCAAAATTCTGGGGTCTCTTGTGCATATGGGCCACGCTCTCACCAATAGCCCCTCCTGTACTCTCTTCAGGAACTCTAGCCCCGCCACACAGAGCCAAGCCTCAGCTGCTGCCCATGACCCCTTCATGCCTTCCAAACCTTCACACTACCAAGTTCAGATGCAATTGTGAGGTTCGACCTTGGCCACCTCTGGGACACAGCTTCTGGGTGCCGACTCTGAGGAACTAGTTCCTGTGAATTCCACCTCAGTGATGCCGATCTCTTCTCAATCGCTGCTAAATTCTTAGCTCCAGCTGGCCAGCATCAGTTGTCCCAGGAAAAGAAAGGTTTGACGTCTCGCCTCTTGTTACTCACAGCTGATCCTCGGTCCCAGTTAACCAGAACCACAGATTCTCAAGTCAAAAGAGCGAGCAGACCTGACCGAGTCTAAGAGACTCAAAGTTCCTCTGCAACTTCAGAAGCCAGGCCTCCATAGCCCTCATTGCTTTCGTTATCTTCCAAGCTCCACAGAACCACTCACCAAGCTTTGAAGAATCCCATGGCTTTTCTAGCCCAAAGTTCCAAGGTCCTTCCGCAGCTCTCCCCAAAACATGGTCTGTAACAGCAGTATTTCATGATTCTGTTACCAATTTGTCTTTGTTAGTGTTACTATTGCTGTGATGGCTGAAAGCAACCTGGGGAGAAACAGATTTATTTGGTTTACACTCCCACACCATTGCTCATCATAGAAGGAAGTCAGGACAGGAGCTCAAACAGGGCAGGAACCTGGAGGCAGAGACCATGGAGGGTTGCAGCTTATTGGCATGCTCTTCATAGCTTGTTCAGCTTGCTTTCTTATAGAACCCAGGACCACCATCCCAGAGATGGCACCACCCTCAAAGTGCTGGGCCATCCCCCATTAATCACTAATTAACTCCTACGACTTCAGCTTGTGTTAAGTTGACATAAACTAGCTAGCACAACTGCTCATTGATAACTTTCAAGACCGACGGTTTCAATTCCCCAATAAAATGACAGACTAACAGAACAGATGTGAAAAAAGGATCCATCTATCTGTTGCATCCAAGAAACACACCTTAACATCAAGGATAAATATAACGTCATAGGTAAAGGATTGGAAAAGATATTCCAAGCAAATGAACCTATGAAGGAAGCCAGTGTAGCCATTTAAACGTCACACAAAATAGACTTCAAACAAAAATTAATCAGCAGGATTACCACATACTCATCAAAGGAAAACATCCCCCAAGAGGACATTGCAATTCTTAATATCTATGCACCAAACACAAGGGCACCCAAGTTCATAAAAGAAACACTACTACAGCTTAAATTGCATATTGACTCCCACACAGTTTCCCACTCTCACCAATAAACAGGTCATCTAGACAAAAACTGAGTAGCTAGCTGATGTCATAAACCAAATGAACTTAACAAATATTTACAGAACATTTCACCCAAATAGAAAAGAACATAACTTCTTAGCAGCAGTTCATGGAACCTTCTCCAAAACTAACCACATACTTGATCACAATGGAAGGCTCAACAGATAAAACAAAATTGAAATCACATCCTATAGATGTGATAAAAGACGGATATTGATAACAACAGAAACCTTACAAACTCATGGAAACCAAACAATATTGTTGGTTGTTTTTATTCTTGGGCTCTTTGGGCTCTTTAGTCTTTTGCAGACCTGCCATCCAACTCCCAAATAAGTTTATTACTTCTAAATGCCCAGCCTTAGCTTGTCTTATTTCTTACCAGCTTTCCTAAGCTTAAATTATCTCAATTACCTTTTGCCTCTGGGCATTTTCCTCCTCTTACTTCTGTATGTCTTACTTTTCTCTTACTCCATGGCGGCCTGGCGGCCTGGCGGCCTGGAGGCCTGGAGGCCTGGAGGCCTGGTTGGCTGGCCGGCTGGCCCTTGATATCCTCCTCTCCTTGCTCTCTTAGTCTTTCTCCTTTCTTCGCAGAGTTCGCCTCCTATTTATTCTCTCTGCCTGCCAGCTCCACCTGTCCTATTGCTCCTGCCTCGCTATTGGCCGTTCAGCTCTTTATTAGACCATCACGTGTTTTGGACAGGCAAAGAATCACAGCTTCACAGAGTTAAACAAATGCAGCATAAACAAAAGCAACCCATCTTTACATCATTAAACCAAATGTTCCAGAGCATAAACAAATGTAACACACCTTAAAATAACAACTCATTACTGAATGAAAAATTAGTCAGGAAGCTGGGCAGTGGTGGTACACAGCTTTAATCCCAGCACTTGGGAGGCAGAAACAGAGCTCTGAGAGTTCGAGGCAAAACTGATCTATAGAGAGAGTTTCAGGACAGCCATGGCAGAGAAACCCTGTTTCAAAACAAACAAAACAAAACAGGTCAGGACAGAAATTAAGAAAGAAATTAAAAACTTTAGAATTGAATGAAAATGAAACACAACATACCCAAAAATACAGAATGCAATAAAGGTGGTTCTAAGAGGCAAGTTCATATCAGTAAAGTGTCCACATAAAAATTTTTGAAAATTCTTGTATTAGTAACTAAATAGCATACCTGAAACTTCTAGAACAAAAAGAAGAAATCACACCCAAAAGGATTAGAAAGCAAGAAATAATCAAACTCAGGGTTGGAATCAACAAAATAGGAACAAACAACAATAATACAAAGAACCAACAAAACAAAGAATTCGTTCTTTGAGAAAATCAGTAAGTCTGACAACCCCTTATACAAATGAACTAAAAGGCAGAGAAAGAAGATCCAAATTATCAAAATTAGAGATGAAAAGAGGGATATAACAACAAACACTAAGACCAGAGATTGAGAAGGACATTATTTAAAAGCCCATACTCCCCCAAATTAGAAAATGTAAAAGAAATGATAAATTTCTCAACATATGCCGCCTACTAAAGTTGTCAATAGCAGATAAGCAATTTAAACAGAACTATAACCCCTAGTGGAAAAGAAGCAGTCATTAAAATCTATCAGCCCCAAAAAGCCAGGGCCAGATGGTTTAAGCACAGAATTCAACCAGACTTTCAAAGAAGAATTAATGTAAATACTCCTCAAATGATTAAACAAAATGGAAACACAAATTAAATTAAATGGAAACACAAGAAAAATGCTCAATTCTTTTTATGAAACCAAAGTTACACTATCTAAACCACAAAAACACCCAATAAAAAATGAGAATTACAGACCAATTCCCCTTAAGAACATAGATGCAAAAATTCTTAATAAAACACTTGCAAAATATATCCAAGAGCACATCAAAAAAATCATCTACCATGATCAAATAGACTTCATCCTAGAGATGCAAGGATAGTTCAACATATGTAAATCAATAAATGTAATCCACTATATAAACAATCTAAAAGACAAAAAAAACACACACAATCGTCTCATCAGATGCAGAAAAGGTCTTTGACAAAATCCCAAACCCTTTCATAATAAAAATCCTGGAGAGATTAGGGATGCAAGGGACATCCCTCAACATAATAAAGGCAGTTTACAGCAAACCCATAGCCAACATCAACTTAAATGGAAAGAAACGCAAAGCAATTCCACTAAAATCAGGAACAAGACAGAAATGTCCACTCTCTCTGTACATATTCAATATCATACTCAAAGTCTTAGCTAGAGCAAAAAGACAAAAGAAGGAGGCTAAGGGGATACAAATTAGAAAGGAAGAAGTCAAAGTATCTTTATCTGTAGATGATATAATACTATATATAAGTGAGCCTAAAAATTCCACCAGGAAACTGCATTTTGATAAACACTTTCAACCAAGTAGCTGAATACAAAATTAACTCACAAAACCCAGTAGCCCTCCTATATATAAATGAGACGTAGACTGAGAAAGAAACCTTTCAAAATAGCCTCAAAAAAATACAAAATGTCTTGGAGTAACTCTAACCTATCAAAGGAAAGACTTGTATAGTAAGAACTTTAAGGCATTGAAGAAGATATCAGAAAATGAAAAGATCTCCCATGCTCAAGAATCAGTAGGCTCAATATAGTAAAAATGGTCATCTTACAAAAGCAACATACAGATTCAATGCAATCTCCATTAAAATTTGAACATAATTCTTCATGGAATTAGGACAATTTTCAACTTTATATAGAAACATGCACGCATGCACACACGCACACACCAGAATAACTATAACTCTCCTGCATGATAAAGAACTGCTGGGTACCACCATCCTTATCTCAACTGTACTACAGAGCTATAGTAAATAAAAACTGCATGGTTTTGGCACAAAAACAGACACATTGATCAATGGATGAACCGAAGACCCATTAACAAATCCAAGCATCAATAAACATCTGATCTTTTTATTTAAAAAAAAGACAGAAATGCACACTGAGAAAAAAAAAGATGGCATCTTTAACAAATTGTGCTGGTCAAACTCATGTAGAAGAATCCAAATAGATCCATACCTATAACCCTTCACAAAATCTAATTCCAAATGGATCAAAGACATCAACGTAAGACCAAACACAGAACCTGAAGTGGGAGAAAGTAGAGAGTAGCCTTGAATGCACTGGCAAAGGAGAAGAGTTTCTGAACAGAACACCAGTAGCACAGGAAGCAAAATCAACAACTAATAAATAAGACCTCATGAAACCAAAAGGTTTCTGTATGATGAAGGACAGCGTCACCATCATTCAGACAAACTAGCAGTCTACAGAGTGGGAAAAGATTTTTACCAACTACAAACCCAATAGAGGACCAATATCTAAATATAGAAAGAACTAAAAAGAAGCCAAACAAACAAAAAATTCTAAACCTCAAGGAAACAAACAAGCGGATTAAAAATTGGTGTACAGATCTAAACAGTGAATTCTCAAAAGAGGAAGACTAACTTAAAAAAAAAATTCAACATCCTTAGTCATCAGGGAAATGCAAATCAAAACTACTTTGGGATTTTTATCTTCCATCAGTCGTAATAGCTAAGATCAATGAAACAAATGACGGCTCGTGCTGGGAAGATGTGGAGTAAAGAGAGCACTCACCCATTGCTGGTGGGAGTGCAAACTTGTACAGCCATTTTGAAAACCAAAGTGGTGGTTCCTTAGGAAGCTTGGAATAGACCAATGGTAAGGCCCAGCTATACCACTCTGAGCATATATACCCAAATAATGCTTCACCCTACTACAAAGACATTTGCTCAACCATATTTGTTACTGCTGTCTTCATAGTAGCCAGATACTGGTAAGTACGTAGATATCTGTCAGCAGACAAATGGAAAAACAAACTGTGGTACATCTATACAAGGAACATTACTCAGCTGTTAAAACAAAATTAAATCGGGAAATTTGAGGGTAAGTGGAATGGAACCAGGAAAAATCCCAAGTAAGATATCCTGAAAATATAAATGTGGTGTGTATTCACTTATATGTGGATGTTAACTGTTATGTCAATGATAAGCAAACTACAAGCTGCAGAACCACAGAGGGTAGGTGTAGAGTAAGAAACTAGGAACGGTATCCTTTTAGGAAGGGGAAACGGAATACCTAGTTAGGGATGGACAAAGGAGGGGAGGCTGTAACCTGAGGAACCAAACCCAGAAGCTATCTCCAACTGAAAAACCACTTGCACATGAAATATTAGTTCTCTCTAATGGAGTTTCAGAGGGAAAATAAACCACTCTTAAGGGCAAGCCCCATGCCCAGCAGTACATGGCCAACACACACACACACACACACACCAACACACACACACACACACACACAAATTTAGGGACATCTTTGGAGGTTTTTTGTCTCATAATATATTGTCGACTTTCTTTCTACCTTGCAGGACTCTAGTGTATATATGATGACTTCTAGTTTTGTGTTTTTATGGTATTTCTGTGCGTCGGAACATGTGTGTCTCTGCATCTATATGTGTTTCTGGTGCTTTTACTTTGGCTCTTTTTTAACTGGTTGTTTAGTCTTATTCTGGTTTAGTGTTTTGGTTTGGTTTGGGTTTGGGTGTTTCACTAATATTACTTAGATGTCTCTTCCAGTGGGGAGGGAGGTGTGGAGGAACTGGGAGGAGTTGAGGGAGGGAAACCATTATCAGAATATCTCATAAGAAAAATAAATTTTCAATAAAAGAAAAAATCAAAAAGTAAACAGAACATGCATTGGAGCACAGATCAAATCTGTTGATAGATTCAGTATGTGTGAGGGAGAAGAGTCAAGACCAATCACCAAGACCAGGTTGGATGGCTGAATGGATAATGGTATGTATAAACAATCAGAACAGAAAATGAGCTTTTTGCTGATGAGCCCACACATTTAACATATTAAGGTAAATGCATTGGCAGGACATCCATCAAAGCATTAGCATTTATACACGCTCCTTTACTAACGTAAATATCTTCGAGTTCCCACTCTCTGTAGGAACTGAACCCAACGTAGAGTGAACAGGAGAGCGCAGGACCTTAGTCTCACGACTTTTACGACCACGCAGGAACCAAGAACTAAGATGCTAGGGGAATGACAGACTAGAAAGCAAGGGGCTTGGGAAAGAAGAAGCAGGAGGCTGACAGGCTTGGCAGCGGCTCGAGGTTTCCTTAGGAAGAAACATTTAAAATCCAGCTCTGAAATACAATTGCAATTAGCTTGGTGGAAAGGGAGAGGAAGAGCTGCAGACAGAACATGTGTGGAACATGTGTGGAGCCCGGGGGCAGGAGAGGTCAGGTCTTTCCAGGAACCACTTCTACAGGACTAACGATTTCCCAGGAGAGCCTGGTTCTTGTGAAATTCCCGCTATTGGGCCGGTTCCAGTGGTCATCCTGACATGCTGGAGTAGCCAACAGCAAACCCAATTCACACTCTACCCAGCTCACACTCCGGCCAGGGCTTTTGCTATTGAATCTAGAGGCTCTTAGTTTATTCTTTCAACCTCGGAGCACCTTGTTATGAACCACAGAGCCCCGGATGAACTTCTTGACTTTCAAAAGGACCCGTCACTCAAGGAGTGTTCCTAAGTGTTACAGGAAACTCGTATATTAAAAAAGATTGAGAGTATAAATCAGGAGGGACAGGACTTGCCTTGAACCATTAAGGAGAGACCTCAGGGGATGAAGGGGGTCTAAGAGACAGAATAACATATGTTTGGAAAATGGCAAGCATTTGGGAAAGGGGAGAGTACATTTACGAATTCAGGTTATTAATGAAACTCCAAACAGATACTTTCCGGACCCCACGGTGTTCTTCAGCTGTGAGAAGACTCCCTCCCGCCTTTGGTGATAGCTGGTGATTTTCGTAGCTGGTTTCTTCGGGGAGTTCTCCAGTACCGAAGGTCCTTGCAAACGATCTCATGGCCCTGTCAGGAGATGAAGGAACCCCTGGGGGCCCAGCTCAAGGCTGCAGAACTTTGCTCCCACAAGTCATGCTTCCACACCTTCACAGGAAGTCCAGAGCCAAGCCACTGAGAGAAAGACCCCGACCCTTCAGCAGACTCAGTCCTCCCCAGTCCCACTCACACACCAAAACCAAAGAAGCCTCAGCCGTTTGAACTCCCTCAAGCATAGCCTTCCCCCAGGACTGACTGGAAAAAAAAAGAAATCATTTGTCTTTGGTTGTTTCTTAATTAAAATGGGATTGCATAAGAACGGACATTAAAAATTAAAAAAAAACAAACCCCAATAGTGCCAAACCTGTTAGAAAATGCAGACTAGAAGAGAGAATCCTAGAAAGAGGAAGTAAATCTATTGAGAAACGGTTTCCCCGTGAGTCCGGTATTAATCACAGCTCTCAGACATCAGCGCTGGAGACCACAACTGAGAGGTAATTAGGCATCAAGCAATCTTTTGGGAAGCAGTACAAGATGGAACATTGGGTGAAGGAGTTTCTAGTGTTCTCTCTCTTTCTCTCTCTCCCTTCTTCCTCCCTCCCTCCTGTTCTATTGTTCCCTGAATATTTTGAAAAGCCAGAACTTTGGACATGCAGTCAGTGTGTCGGGAACACTGGAAACTTGGCTTTATTTCCTTGAGAGAAAGCCCAGCCATCTATTTGCATAAAAATTAAAACAATGTTGTGAAGTGTGTGTGCGTGCGTGCGCACGTGCACATGCACGTGTGTGTGTGTGTGTGTGTGTGTGCATGTCTGCACATGCACAAGTAAGTGTAGATAGAGTATTTAAAGCCATAAAACCATTCTGGTTCTGCAATGGTGGACATGTGTTATGTATCCATAAAACACAACTAATAAAAGTCAACATAAACCATGAACTCTAGGTGATAGACATCTTAACAACAGTTCACCAAGGTAAGAAACACACCCCACCAATACAGAATGCTAATGACGGAGGGGTCTAGGAGGAGGACAGGGAGAAGGTGGGAACTCTGTCCTTTCTACTCACTTCTCTGGAAACCCAACACTGTTAGAAAGAAGCAGTCCATTAATTAGAAAAAGTTGAGTCCAGAGTTAACCACCAAACCCAGTCTCAGCGTCCCATTTAGTATTCTCAGGCACCGATTGGCTTTTTATCAGGCATTAGTCCCTGTGTGAAGTGCTTAGGATTCAATAATTAATGAAGCAAACCCTGCAGTCCCCCGGATCTTTTGTTCCTATCTGGCTGGGAACAGATAGGAAACACACTCTTAAAGAAAGAGCTAATGCCAGCAGTGAAGGCTATGGACCAGGAGAAGTCGTCACCGTGCAGTGGCTGAGCGAGCTGCTTGAAGCACGCTGTTTTAGGGATGGTGGTCCATCCGAGCGGGCTGTGGTTAGACATATGGATGACAGTCGAGGTCATCCCTAGAGAAAGCCACTTTGTCTATGTTGCTCTGGTTAACAACCATCATGACTCTTAAAAAAACAAAAACAAACAATGCTTTTCTATTTTCTCCAGGATCTATTTCAAGTTGTTCACTCTCTCATTCTAAGGGATTGTAATTTATGATCTCAGTCAACAACACCAATGACAGGTTTTTGAAAAAAAACAACAACTAGAACTCTCAATCCATGTCTTTCATGCAGCAGTGCTGGCGTGCCAAGGGCTGCACTTGCAGTTACTGCGCTGCAAGCAACCTCCAGTTTTAAGGAGGCACAGGTAACACCTTCCATTCGGCTCAGGGAAATTCTGAGATGCTGTGCTTGTTAAACACATCCCAATCACAGAGATGTTAAAATGTGAAGAAAATGCACACTTGCCAATTTTCTATGCAACCAATTGCCACATGGTTGTAAACGACATACGGTTCTCTTATGATTTGGAGGCCAGTGTCCATCTGATCTCACTGATTGAAGCCGCACTCCATCTCGAGGTTTTGAGTTTTAGTCCCTTGCTTTTTCCAGCTCTCAGCACTTCAAGTCTTACACCTTTGACCCAGGAATCCATCCTCCACCTCCAAAGCTAGTAACACATAGCATCTAACTTCAGCCACCATATTTATGGCCTCTGTCCCTGTAGTCAAATGACTCTTTGCCTTCCCCACATCAGCTCCATCTTGATTTGGCTTACTGTCCACTCTAGACTATATCAGGCATCTTAAGATCCTAAGCTTAAGTTGATAAATGTCATTTTTCCTGTATCCACAGTAACATTTGCTTACAGGGGCTAAGGATCTGGACTTAGACATCTTTGGGGTTCATTATTCAGTCTATTACAGCATATTAGATAGAAGAAAAAGGCAAATGTAAGTAAAGCCACTGGGTGGGGTCATTAGGTGCTGAATATAGACGTGGGGAGCCGTGAATACTACTCTCAGACTCAGACTCATGGAGAGAGGACGCCCGTTAAAGAGACTGCAGTTGCTGGCCTGTGAAATCTCAGGCAGCCTAGGCAACCGGAGTCTCCACAGTCCGTCAGATCTACCAGTGGGGCAGTAGTTATTACCATCATCAAATCCTGCTCAGAAAGCTAAGGATTTCAAGTCCAGAAGTGGATGTGGTGCCCTGGATAGGGACAACTGAATAGGAGAGGGTGATGTGCACACGTCCTGACTGGAGTAAGTTCACGGGAGAGTGAGAGGTGAGAGGATGGGGATACCATTGCGGAAATCTCAGATGATTTCACCCCGTAGCAAGACGGACGGTGACGATGTGGCAGTTTATCCAGGCTTCGTGATGGAAGATGAGGGGGCAAAGTGCAGTGGGCGACACACAAAGTAGAGGGGTAAGCTGAGGCTATAAAGTAAGTAGCAGATGCCGCTTCGTGGTGAATTTAGGTAGGCCCATATTTCTATATGGCGTGATAGCCAGGGTATCAAGCCATAGGCCCCACCTGAGGTGGTCACGTGACCTTCCAGACAGGCTGTTCTAAGAAAGGGCCAGGATGTTGCTTTGCTCTTTTCTTTGTAATTTGGAGGACGCCTGATAGAGATGCTAATTCAAGCCTACGTGCCACCTAGCAAACAGGGCAGATAGGTAGATGTTGATGTGACTAAAAGCCATTCACCTGGTTACCTAGGAGACAGAAAGCTAATGATTCTACCCCCCAGCTCATGTCTTGATATATAAGGCTGTTTGGAGAATAAAGAGGAGGAAATCTTCAGGATGTGAACTCAGGACTTCATGAGGGGCCACTGAGAATCTCCCTCCCAACAAAGCCATGTGAGTTGTGTCTTTATTCCTGTGCCTCCACACCGGTCCAGAGAGAGATAGTTTATCTTGGGGTCTGGTTCAGAGAAAAATTCATGGTCTGGGCTAGCACCAGACCCTGACAAACTTACAAAGCAAATATTCTTCCAAGTAATCATTAAAGGTATAGTATAAGAAATGGCGTTCTTATCAGCACCAAGGTTACTGGGCCACAGGGGGATTTTTGTGCTTCTGCTAATCACTGATGACTAAGTACTAAGCCTACAACAGAAGTCTCATTGTTCAAATGTAAATGAAATACAGATCATAATGATAAAGACTGCCCTATGTTTAATTCGATTTTTTTCCCTCAGTCTTACAGATTTTAATTGTTTCATTCCCCTGTGAGAAATTACTAATAACTCAGATGTGATTATTATGAATTCTTTTAATGGAATCATTATCTTACTCTTTGTTGGTTTCACATGAATCTTGTAATATAAAGATTGGAAGTTCATTCAGAAGAATGAGGCAAACTGGTGCCTGTGTGGATTGTTACATAATATACAGTAACTAAAACTACCTTATTATCCTAGAAGTTTTGAGAAAGACATGGCGAAACACCCATTGATTATGCCTTCATGTCTGCCTCTTTGCTAGGTGATTCCTCCTCTGTGGGACAGCATTATGAGATTGGTCTTATTCTCACTTTATAAACGAAGCAAGACTTCTCCGCATCACTAGGGACACGGCATTTACAGGTGACAGAGCTCCAGACACTATGACCTGTTCCTCTTCGCCTGATCTCCCTCTGGATTTCTTCCCTACACTTGCTCTGTGAATGGGTTTGTGGTGGCTGGATAATTTGGTGGTTTGCTGTAAACTTCCCAACCCAGTGAATATTCCAGAGGCCGTGTTTAACTTCCCGTGCCCACTTATTCCACACAACTGCCCTTACATGTTGGACACAGGATGGCCCTTGCCACTAGAGTTCCTGTTATGATTGGATGTAAAATATCCCCTTGTAGGCTCACGGGTTCAAAACACTTGTTTCCCAGCTGGTGCCGCCGCCCTGGGGTGTTTGTGGAGTTGTTGGGAAGTCTGGCCTATCTGGAGGAAGTGGACCATGGGGTTTTGAGGATTATAACTCTATCCCGCTTCCAGTTTAGGCCTCTCTGGTTCCTGATGCACGGAGATGTAAGCAAGTCACCTCACACATCGTCTACCACAGCCGGCAGCATCTTTCACCACGCTTTCCCTGCAAGGGTAGGATGCATGCTCTCAGATCACGAGCCAAACCTTGTGTGTGTGTGTGTGTGTGTGTGTGTGTGTGCATGCATGTGTGCATGAGTGTAAGTACAAATACATGTATATGTATGTATATATATATGCATACACACACATATGTGTGCTTTCTGCCTAGTCAGCTGCTTTGGATATTTTTTCGCGCCATAAGAGAAGTGAGTAACACGCCGCTGATATTGCCTGGATGTTTTTTACACCCAAGGAAAGAGCGCTGCTCAGCTCTCCCACTTCACTCTGAACTCAACGCTACGTGACAGAGTGACTGATGTCATCAGACTTCTCATCAGCATCTCATTTCACTGAACCGAGACACCCTCGAGCTACCAAGAGCTGGTCCTACTTTTAGAATGACAAAGACTCTTCTAAAAATAAACGACCTCTGAGTGGCTCTGTTCCTCCTGAGCCTGCCCACACTGACCTTGCAGTACTTGCCCTCCGGGCTTCTCTTGCTGGTTTCAGCCAGCACCTGGCTGGTAATGCTGGTAATAGGATTGTTGGTTTGTTCTTGTTACTTGATTTCTTGGGTGGATACACTGCCGTCATCTATTTAAAAATACGGTTGCCAAGTCATAGGAGTAATAATTTCATATTGTTGTTTTACTTGGTCTAGGTACAACGATGATTCGATCCTTCAATACATTTTTATGCCAGATGTATTTATTTAGAAATAAGATGAATGTAAAAGCAGTTCACTTACTGATGGAGGAGAGTTATCTGTCTATGTTTCTTTCATTGGTTAATTAATAAAGAAAACTGCCTTGGCCCTTTAAGAGACAGAGAGTTAGGTAGGTGGAGTAGACAGAACAGAATTGTGGGAACAAGGAAGTAGAGTTGGGGAGACACTTCAGGCAGTCGCCATAGGAGTCTCCATGCTGCTCCTCTCCGAGATGGACGTAGGTTAAGATCTCTCCTGGTAAGCCACACCTCGTGGTGCTACATAAATTACTAAATATGGGTTAAAGAAAGATATGAGAATTAGCCTATAAGAGGCTACAGATAATGGGCCAGGCAGTCTTTAAAAGAATACAGTTTCCGTGTAATTATTTTGGGTAAAGCTAGCCGGCGGCGGGTGGCGGGACGCAGCCCCGCCGCTTTCACACTACAGTTTGGCGCTCCAACGTGGTCACTAAATCCACTTAAAAACCTTGCCCGCTTGGTATCGGAAAGAAAGTACTCTGAGACCATGCCAATGGCTCACTGCTCCCTGCCTGCACCTGGGCAGATGGCGGAATCAGGCTTAGGCGAGCGGGACAGCGTTTGCGGATTCCTGCCGCCATAGAGAGAGAGGTGTTTTCAGTCTGCGCAGTGCTCTGCGCATCTGATTTGGCTGTAACTTGGATTAAAAGAGTTTCTGTGCTGCACGCTCAGTATCAAAATTAAACTGCTGAGTGCAGCTCCAATGTGGACTGCTGTGTACTGAGGCAGTAGCAGCTCTGGCTCTGCTCCGCCATGCTGAATTGTGCTGAGCTCAGACAGGTCTATCGCAATTACCATAATAACAGCGCAGTTAAGGTTTAGACTTGGCTGTAAACAGGCAGTACCGTATTACCCCTGGCGCAACTTAAGATTTTAAGAAGTGGTTAACCTTTTAAGAAATGCTCCTGGATAGTAAAAAATTACAGATTCACAATAGAAAAGATTCAGACATAGAAGGCCTTTAAATGGCTCACGTAGGCTTAAAAGAGAGAAAAAGAAAATATAGAGAATGAAGTTAATGCCTTAAAAAAAAAAGGTTAAAGTCTTTAAAGAGACAGAGTACAGATAGTTATAGATTAAAAGAAGTAAAGTGATAGAGTAAAAATAAGCCACGTAAAAATGGAAAATTCACAGAGAGTCTGGATTATGTATTTTGTTGTGTTTTCTTTGATTTTTTTGACTGTAAAGGAGCTAAGTACAGAGAGACATTTCATTATATGGGCTGCCAGGCTAGACCAGAATGGACATCTTAACGGTATGACTTCAGGATTTGGATCTAAGAACATGATGCTTTGGAAAAGAGTTTCTTCTTTTGTTTTCACAGAGGACGAGACTCTGTGGATTGCTTCTATCCCAATATGGTATGATAGACCACGCCCTCCTGAAAGGTTGCTGTGAACATCTTCAAAAAATTACTTCACTCAACTGCCAACTGAGAGGAACCTAGCACACAGGTTACACCATGAAAGACCTAAATAACAGCGCCCCCATTCAGCAGGAAGCAGTTTGGAGAGAAAAAACTGCGCCCATTTTCCCAAATATTGCTTATAAATGTTCTTTTACATTCAAAGGGGGATATGATATAGATATGAATAATTTGCATTGGTATGGATTTTAAGGTCAATTTGTTATATGTATATGTATTTCTGATTTTGATTAAGCTATTGTGATTGTAGTTCATTTTAAAAACTGTAATGTATAATTAGGAATATAGGTTGTTAATGGATAATCATTGATAATAGTTAAGCTTGTAGTCATGTTATTAGATTTTCTAGATATGTAGAGATATATTTCAGTTAGATAGATATTCTTCATATCTTTCAAAGACTGCAGAATATGGCATTTAATGTTTTAATAACTTAGGGTTTTTCATGACAATGAGACACGTCTGCTCCTGGCAGCACCAATATACTTCGAGAGGAAGATGGGCATCGAAGAGGCTACTTATGGAGTTTGTTAACCATTTGGGCAAGAAACTGCTCTTGGCTGGACTGTTCCATAAACTGGACACAAAGAACCCGCAGAGAGAGGACTGCTGAACTTGCCTAAAGGTGAGATGGTCTTTCGGGGTTCCTGATTCATGAAAGAGTCTTCGAGACATTCTGCAGGACACAGCAGAAAGTGACTGAACTGTCTTTGAAATTTCCTGCTTCATGGAAATGTCTGCTGGACACTATGGGCCTGAAGGCCGAAGATGGATGCCCCAACGGTACAGAGGAACTTTGGGTGACTGTCCAGGCAGCCAGTTGTCTCTGTCATTTCTAGAGTTTGAAAGTTGCATATGACTTGTTTACTTAGGTAATATTATATCCTTCTGGAGTCTTTGATGGAGTTGAAGAATAAATAGATAGTTATAGATTTCCTTAGTTATAATAAAAGATAAAATAGATTTAAATATTGTAACTGTAATACTTACTTGATAACTGTTTTGTTATATGTAATTTTGCTATGTTAAAGTTGAAGCCTTTCCTTTTTGTTTAAACAGAAAAAGGGGAAATGATGGAGGAGAGTTATCTGTCTATGTTTCTTTCATTGGTTAATTAATAAAGAAAACTGCCTTGGCCCTTTAAGAGACAGAGAGTTAGGTAGGTGGAGTAGACAGAACAGAATTGTGGGAACAAGGAAGTAGAGTTGGGGAGACACTTCAGGCAGTCGCCATAGGAGTCTCCATGCTGCTCCTCTCCGAGATGGACGCAGGTTAAGATCTCTCCTGGTAAGCCACACCTCGTGGTGCTACATAAATTACTAAATATGGGTTAAAGAAAGATATGAGAATTAGCCTATAAGAGGCTACAGATAATGGGCCAGGCAGTCTTTAAAAGAATACAGTTTCCGTGTAATTATTTTGGGTAAAGCTAGCCGGCGGCGGGTGGCGGGACGCAGCCCCGCCGCTTTCACACTACAACTTACTTTCCCATGACACAGAGTAGCTTCTCATCAAGTCCGCTTGTCTGCTAATAACATCGATGCCATCTAGACAAATACAAAGATTTAGCAATCTGAAGGCTAAGAGGACAATAAAAGCAGAAAAGAGGCAGGGCGATACCTTGAAGTAAGAGAATACAGGAAGTGAAGTTGGCGTTACCTGGTGCTTTTCCCCTTGACACACTTTGTACATGGTGGGAATATGAGCAGACAGACAGAAGGACACAGAAGTTAATCAGTTTTTGTTGCCATCATAAAGTTCAGAGATATAACTGTTGCTCAAAGTCCAGCCGGGTAAGAGAGCAAACAGTGGACATTCTACTCACCAAGCCAAATTAGGCAGACACAAACTGAAAACACACAAGTCTTTACACAGAAATGTGCTTGGCTTCTAATTCCTCAGGGATTGAGGGTGACAGGCTCCTAATCAAATCACCAACAAAAAGGAAACGAGATTCTTTATAGACAAGGTATATCATCAGGATTCCTACAGTTTTACATAGGCACTAGCCTTTATTCTATTGGAAATTACTAGACATGTCTGAAGACAAGATCAAATCATTGAAAACCAAGAAATAAAAATACATATTCAGGTAACTTAATATTGGAGTTATCATAAAAAACCTCATGATACAATAATGGCAAGCCAAATTTCCCCAGGATACTAGAATCTTTAAAGAGTGTGATATAAGTTAAATCATGAAACATAAAAACAAAAAAACATATCTACATATGTCTGTATGTAGTTATGTACCCGTGACTCCAGGTGCCCTCAGATGCCCTCAGATGCCCCTGGACTTGGCAGTGAGCCCCCTGATGTGGGTGCCGCGAACAAAACTCTGCTCCTCTGTAAAAGCAGCACATGCTCTTAACCGCCGCGCCAGCTCTCTAGTACCTGTAACAGAAGCTGTAGAATTGAAAAACAGAATATCTTAGATTAATGACAGATGAGTTCGATCAATGAGCAGTAGAGAGAATTCATGAACTGGAGTATAAGCAAGGCGAAGGAGAATTCAGATCAAAGCAGAGAAAGTGCGAGAGTGTGTAAGATGCAGCTGGAATCAAAGCAGTGGCTGCAGCTGGACGCACTGAAACAAGGAGGTGAGAGAACACAAGAACAACAGTGTTGGAAGATGTAGGGACCGAGAATTTCCAAAATCCAATCAAACACCAACTCACACATCTGAGAAACTCTAAAAAAAAATCAATGAAGAGTTAATAGCCACCCCAAAAAGGCAGAATATAGCTCAAAGATAAAAGCATCAATTGAAAAGCAACTGGAAGGAAAAAAATCCATTACTTTCAAAGTAACTATCACAGAATGTATTACTTCTTAACATAAAAAAACAAAACAAGAAACAAAACAAAAACAAAGAACAAACAAACAAAAACCCTGAGCATGCATTTGCCAGGAACACAGTTCCAAACTCTGAAATGATACCTAGATTAGATTCCCTTGCTCAAGGAGGACAATGGCATGCAAATCCGAGAAGCCGTCCATCCCTTCAGCCTGGTCAACGACAACCCACATCTGGAGATGCTGCAGGCAGGCCCAAGGGGAAAGCTGTGGTTTAGCTAAACTGCCATAGTATCAGTCTACCTGCTGAGTGTTTGTGCTTACAGCTGGGACCAGAGCTTTACTAAGAAAAGCCTCTTTTCCAGGAGCACTGGTGAGTGCGGAGACTTACACCTAACTCAATGAGAAGAAGAGACTGTTGAGGACCTGGCCCCAAACAAGACATTTTACCACCAGGGCCCAGGGAACCTTGTGGAAGAGGGATCCGGAAGAATGAAGACTACAAGATGGGAGACAAGTTACAAAATGCCTTTCCCTGAGCACAATACAACCAACATAATCATGGAGTCACGGGAGCCTTGGTCACTTCCACAAGACTGGCTTATCAACAGGTCACGGTGTGAGGCAGGGCAATAGCGAAAGCACAAGCTCACAATGAATAAGCAAAATTGGCCTAAACGACCTGTCCGAGGACCAAAACCACGGTTACTAATGACGTACACTCCTAACCAATCACAGTACACCAGCAGCAACTGCCAGTTTCAAAAGGACCAACCAAAAATATTCCCGCAGTAGCTTAATTTCCCTAACCCCACCCCCCCCGCCCCCACCAGCCGCCACCCTTTTACTGTAAAGAGCTTCTGAATTGGAATCTCTCAGAATCTGTGTCGTGCCTCCAGGTTTCCTCAACCCCTGGGAAACGGGGGATCGCACAACTGGCAGCAGCAACAAGCCCACAATACTACAACAATGGAGGGAGGCTCACTGCGTCCTATCTCACCCTGCTCACCTACTGGCCACTGATAGATTGTGGGAGGAGGAGGAAATGAATTCCTGTCTTTAGCTCTGCACCCAATGCCAAGCCCACCAGGCTACAAGGGATAGCTCCAAACCCAGGGTCCCACAGATTGTCCTATTTAAACTCAGTGGAACGCAACAGAAATCGATATGAACGTGAGGAAGATGTTTGTAGAGAAGCGAGCGAGATAAACAGAAGTGGGAGAGAGTTAAGAGAGACAATTAATAAACTAAAATAAATTAATAATAAAAATGACATGGTGCTGGAGTAAAATAAATGCCAACATAGAATTCTGTATTTGTTTAGAATATTCTTCAAATATCAAAGAATGGGAAAGATGCTTTCACAGAAACAAAACTACCCACAAAACTACAATAGTATATTTAAATAATTCAAGAAGCAAAGATCTTGTTTCAAATGAAATTAAAAAAAAATGCGCAGGAAATGACTAGTTCTGGAAAAGATTAGTGTGTGTTAACATATTGACTGTAATACAATCATAATGTGACAATAATATGGAATATAAAATATATGTAGACTTTTTATATACCTACGATAGCACAGAAGTCTCTAGTGAACAGATGGAATTGAAATGTTCTAAGGCCCTTGCACTGTCTGGGAACTGTATTAATGATATCAATAAATACAATGTATCACTCATATATAACTAATATATTAACAGGAGAATTAAAATAGCAAATAAAGATGCTTGACTATTTTAGATAAATGCAAGAAATAGAAAACAAAGGAACTATGGGTGACTTAAAAATGAATACTAGAAAAACAAGCTAACTTCTGACTGTAGTCTCTACAGGACACATAGCCCTGTACAATGACACAGTGCCCTCCTGTCTTGTAAAATTCCACAGCCTTTACACAAAGGACAACAGAATCTTAGCTGAGACTTTCCCTGAGCCCTCAGGCTAGCCAAGAAGTTCCCTTTGCCTTTATTTTCCTCCCATTTCCTCCACAGGATCTTTATCTTTCTCTGAGGGAAAACAGCAAAAACTAAAAACCATTTAATCGTCCAGAAGAGGGGGACTTCTATTGAAAAAGATTAAAGAGTTAACGGTTGTCGCACCTCCAAGTTTCTGTACCTGCAATCTTGCTCAGAGTTGAGGATGGCCTTGACCCTCCTGCTACATCCAGTGAGACATTTCCCATGCTGTCGCTAGTGATTGCTCTACTCTTTTTCCATAAGAAGAAGGAAGAGGGGACATAGAAATGCATGGGGATATACATCTGCCAGCTACCCTCCCCCACCCCAGCTTTGTTTACTGCTCCTCCCTCCACTTTCCTTGAGAGATCCTGCCAGGGAGCAGCTCCATTTAGCTGACACCAGCCATGTGTCATTAAACTCTCAATTTAAACAAGACCCAGAACGGAAAAATCACAAAGCAGGAAGCTGGCAAATTGCATCAAAAACAACACTCTTAGATTTGGGAGAGCCTTTTCTGATGCAGCCTTTTGGAATGAGCCTAGAGCAGGGGTTCTCAACCCTCCTAATGCTGCACTGCTTAATAAGGTTTTTCATAAAACTTCATAAAATTACTTCATTGCTACTTCATAGCCTTAATTTTGCTATGAACTGTAACTTTGCTATTTTGAATCATAATGTAAATATGTGATATGCGAGGTATCTGATATGTGACCCCCAATGAGGTTGCCACCCACAAGTTGAAAACCACTAAGTCTAGAATCTCCAGGAGGAATTGTGGGCTTAGTCCCATGCCTTGTGGAAACTGGCTCTTCACTGAATTCCATACATCCTGGGGATTTATGAGACCTCTGGTAGTAACCCAAGTCATCCTGAGAGGGGACAACTAAAAGCAGCGTGGTGGTCTGTCCTGACTGGTCAGTAGAAGACAGGACTATATACCGCCCGTTGTCCTGGTTTCATCATGAGCAGTTCCTCTTTCTCTCTCAAACGTGTCCTGGCTTGGATAATGGATTTTATGACATTCCTAATTAAGCATCAGCAGAGCTGATGAAGCAATAAAAAAAAGCTGTGCTTCGGACTGTCATTTGGATGTCAAAGATGCATCTTGCCAATGTGCGTCCGTGTGCAACGAAGCTGGTCCCCTGATTGGCTTGGCCAGCTGGAGTCTTGGATAACCTATCCCAGACAATTCTAAGCCAGCTTTCTCAGCTCTGGTGTTGCAAAATCCAAAGGCAACTGATCCCTCCCAAAGCAGTTACAAGTTACTGAATGAGCCAAGAGGAGCGATCTTGGACTGTTCATTGATTTTTTTTCCTACACTTGTGGTCAAGGCCTGTGCAGTTTGGTGCCAGGCCCCCCTGTGTGGTTTGGGAGGCTAGTGAGCGCTTGAAACGTGGCTAATTTGAACTGAGCTGCGCTCTAAAAAGAAAATGCATACTGGATTTACAAAAAAAGTGTAGACCAGGGCGTTAATGCATTTCCTATCGAATATATTCCAAAATATATTTTGATGTTTAAGATATGGCTTAAATAAACTAGGTTATTAAAATCGATTTTTTTTACCTCTAATTTTTGTACTTTAAATTTTTATGTGTTCTACTAGAAATTTACTATTACCAGTATGGCTTGTGTTGTTTTGTATAAGACATTACTTGACCAGCATCTTGCCTCTTTCACCCAGAAAACCTGACTGAGCTAAATAAAACTAAGGCAAAGTCCAGCTTTATTTCAGACTGGGTTTGTTATGAATAGTTGACAATATTTCTTGTTTTATTTTGTCACAGGTCTACTAATACGTCCAGTTTTAAAAGCGATAACAAGAATTAATGATCTACGAGACAGTTAAGAACTCAATAAATGTTAATGGAATTTTTCTTCATCTAGGGCAATGGATTGCATCTCGCACACAAATGGGAGCCTTGCCACCAAAGCACAACCCTAATCAATAAGGAAGCACTGCTTACCCTGAATTCATTTTGTTGATCATTCATCCATATTCCCGTGCATCAAGGGGTGTTACTATCCACATTTTCATGTGATTTCATTTGCCCTGGACTCACGAAGAGAAGGCAAAATGCACATTCGACCAACTGGTAAAAGTGGCTAAAATGAACATGAAACGTAACTCAAAGTTAACGACTGAAGTGAGATTTAGTGAATTTAAGAACATAAATACGGATTATGGCATTTGGGTTTTTTTTTTTTTTTTTCAAGAAGAAAATGACTTTCAGAAGAAGTGGGAAATGCTTTTTAAAATTTACCTAATAAGCGCCGAGCCTGAGTCAAAACTCAGACCAAGCATGTTACAGCGGCTGTGGCCAACCGATTAAAGGCTAAGTGGTTTTCTAGTTATTTGTGACTGGACTAAGTCACCTTACTAAGAAGGAGTTAATGTGCTTGAGATCACTGTTGTGGCTATTTAGGTAGTGAGACTTCAGGCAGTGCTGAAAATGGGGGGATTGACCCAGAGCTGCTGCCACGCTCCGAGCAAGTGTGGGAACCAGACTGTGATAAGACAAGCAACACAGAGAGGCAAAAACACCAAATGAAGACTGTCTCCGAGCTGCAGGCAGTACCAAACTGTTTCCGTCATCGTCTACCTGGATGTTTTCAGTTGGTTCCATTTCTAATGTCTGTTTATAATGTATCCTAAAATACCTATGTTAGAAAAAGTTTTGACATATAATCTTAACTATCTGCTTCACACTTGTCCGTAGCCGCGGGGGCTTCTACCGTCATCTACTTTCTATGGCTGGTCATCGTAAGTCGCCTAAAACATTTTTGCTGTTTTATGTCATAGTAAATGATTATTACTGCATTCTCAGGGTTGAACGCCAGAAGTGTGATTATTAAGTTAGAGCTTATGACCATTTTAGGTTCCTTAAGTAAACTGTCAAATAGCTTCAAGTTTAGTGGCTATTTTTTAAAAATAAGCATTTTTTCACTACTTTCAGATGAACGCAAAAGTAAAACCAGTAACAAACTTGTCAAGCAAAATGTTCTTTGGGGACTTTCTTACATAAGTGATTTTTATCATATGAGTTATTTTTAGCATATAAATTTATTTTTTCCATCAACTAGAATCTATTAAACAACCATTTTGTATGGAACTCCAGATCTAGACGTACAAAGAACATTAAATTATCTCCTTGCTCCCAGGTAGAGAGTGAAATCAGTAATTCAAAGGGAGTGAGATATATTTGAAAATGCCTTCCTTGTACAAATATTTTGACAATTTATTTGAATTTTTATATTTTTAATGTTAATTATTTCTACATATGTAATCATTAGGCAAGGTTTAGCCCCTAACAGAATTGTTAAATACTTACTAGGTAAAATGAATACTTTTTACTGTGCTTTTCATTTACTTTAATTGCTGGAAAGAAAAACAGAGAACTTTTTGGTGGAAATTATTAGGAAAGATGACTTGTGTTATTATTTACATCTGGAACTTGGTCAAGTCTAATTTACATAGGATGAGAACAGAAACACTGTCAGATATACTGTCTGGGGAGTATCTGGGAATTCCCAACTCTCTCATGCAGCTTCTAGAACAGTTGGAGCCCTGAAGTTCCACCTGCATACTGGAGTAGGCAGGGGAAAAATGCTTTTATATGTGCCAAGTGTGCACAGAGATTAAAAGAGGCTTCTTGGAAGGAAACATACCACATATACCATGCAACAAAGATTTATCTGGCCCCAATTATCAATAGTTCCATGCTTGGAGTATGGTAAGGGAGATGAAGTCAAAACCTGGGAGGGAGAGCCCTTCCGTTGTTTTCAACAGGACCAGAATTCAGCCCTCACCTGCCAGGCCATTGGAAAATACCTTTGGAATACTTCCTATGGGCGCTAGGTAACATTCTAGACACTGAATACATTGGTGAATGAAAAAGACTGAGACAAAATCCCATAAATACACAATGTACTAATCGTGTATGTCTATATACATATAACTATATAACTGAATATCGCAGACTATATAGTTTATAGAAAATGACAGTGTGAGTGGTCTCTAGTTCCGGGGTCTGGATTTAAGAGTGTGAATTTAGCTGCATCAAAATGTGGAGGGACAGGACGTGTGTGCTAGAGTGGTCCAGCATGCCAGAGCAAATGCACCCCGGGTCGGGGTGAGGGCAGGAGAGAGAGAGGAAAGAAACTTTAAGAATGCCCATAATGTCTACAGTGTCCATAAATGAATTGTCCATTTGCCAGAGATATGAATAATTAATTCTCTTATGGATTATCTCTCAAAGATCTCAATCGTATGAACGGCTACAGTAGCGACTAAATTTATTTTTAGGGGGAACAAAACCATATCCAAACCATAACACAACGTGCTCTAACTACTGAGCTAGCTGGTTTATGCCGTAGCATATAATAAAAAGTATTAAGTCCAGGCTCTTTGTAAATGACAGAGATACAAAGGGAGAGTGAATTAGGAGCCCCGGCAAAAGCATGGCAGGGAATCAGAAGTGTTGCGATGTCGGTTGGGATACGCAGGACATTCTTATGGAGCAGTTCCTCAGGTTGGTGAAACCCAAAGGAGGCGAGGAGGGGGCCACCCCAAAGTATACCTGAGGACAGAGCAGGTATATGCGCATGGAAGAATCTGGGCAAAGAACTTAAGCAGCATGCCTGCTGTATCAGGAACCAGGCCTTTGGGGGCTGAAAGGAAGAGCAGGAACTGAGACCAGAGGCAAACACAGGGACCAGATCGTGCAGGGTTTTATTACAAACAAAACTGGGTAGACTTTTCAAAGTTTCAAGCAAAGAATAGGATGCTCCTGATGTTTAGAAAGAGACAGGCTAGCCTCTGGGGTGCTAATGGAGGATTAGGTAGAAGCAGGGAGTTCTCTAGTGCGGCAAGCCAACCAAAAGATAAAGGAGGTTCCAGCCTACCAAGCAGCAGCAGCAAAGATTGTGAGAGGTGGCTGAATCCCTCCCTCTGTTCCATCCCACCCCGAGGGCCATCAACATGGAGAAAGCAACTCTATCCAGCACACCGGCAGAAACAGAAGAAAGGAACACTGATCGCAGCTCACGATGGGGGTGGTAAAATCCGTGAGAGAGAAATGGGCTTGGAGTCCATCATCTTTACGGGACTGATGATTCTGTCCAAGGACATATGGAAAGTAAAGATGTGGGGGGCGGGGGGTGGGGCAGGGGTGGCGAAATGAAGATAACAGGAAGAGAGAACTGGAGAATTGAAAGGGACAAGAAAAACATTCACATGGAAAATCCCTAAAACTCCAGACCACCCCCAGATGCAGGGAAAGACGCAGGGAGGCATCCAAGCTTCCCCTGAGCCCTCATCTCCAGGCAGTGGGTCATAGTGGGTGGGGGCATTTGGCAATTATATCTGGGGGAAGCCAAATGCCGGGTAGTTGAGGCCAGAGATGCAACTGCTAACTATCTTACAACACACAGGGTGGTGCTATGGCCAAGGAGCCCTATGTTTTACATCCGCTGAACCCCAGGGTGAAAGGCTGCCATGGCGTTTCTCCACATCTCGCGAGTCTCATTTTCACGGGGGCGGGGGGGGAGGGAGGGGGATGATTTTAAGACTTTCAGGAAGTCTCACAGTTATTGGAAAAAGCAGTCGAGATGGGTTTCGTCTTCCTGATTGCCTCATCCTGTGCCCTAGCCCATTCAGGACCTAGAAGACGGCTAGGCTCATGATGGCACAAAAGAAGAAAAAGATATTGTTCTGCTTCTGTAACATTCAAAACAATCCTGACTGTAGGCTGCTGTGGTCAAAGGATTGTAATTACCATAGATTGCAAAATAATAACCACCTCATAGGTGTAAAGTAAACCGGGGGAGGGGGGGACTGGACAGACGGCTCAGGGGTTAAGGGCATACATTGCTCTTATAGGGAACTTGAGTTTGGTTCCCAGCACCCACACCAAGCTGCTCTGCTTGTTAAGAACAGCTCTGGGAGTCTGATGCCCTCTTCTGGCTTCTGTGGGCAATTGCACTTATTTGCTTATACCCAGACACATGCGTGTAATCAAAAGACTTCTCTAAAAAAATTTAAATAAACCCGAGAAATAAAACTTCATGAGCATCATGGCACAGATAAAGTGTATTCCAAGTCAAATGTAGCACCAGTCCCATATTCTCTGAGACTGAGAAAATCACTGAACCTTCAAAGATCCATGCCCCACTCCCCTTCGAGTTCCTGCGCACGTGTAAGGTTCCCAAAGCTGGGTATTCCAGGAGGTGAATACACCAGACTTTGGCTTATTTATCTTAAACAACAGATAAGGGATGAAAATTCCCGATGGACACTCGGTCCACAAGTCAGAGGCTTGTGTAACTAACACGCCGCAGCGGCTGCAAAGGGCAGATGTAACTATTGCCCCGTTCAGCACGGGATAGCGCTCTACAGGGTCCAGCATTTTCCAGCTTACTTGGGGCTGCGCTTTGTGACCATGAGGTCTTTCGTGGTGCGCAGGGAAGTTCCCTGGCTAGCTTATGGCAAGGAATTTAAACAGTTGCTGTTTTGAAACTAATTGTTTTCTTTTGTAAAGACACCAAATGGCACAAAACTGCTTACCATTTTCTCCAACACAAAAGGCTGAGAGCAAGCCAGATGATATTTAAAATCCAGCCACGTGTTTTTTAAATGTTGGGTAAAATAAGCTACTTTTCAAATACACGTTTGTTTTGAAGATATTTGAAAACACTCCTTTGTTTTGTGATGGAGATGCGAATAACAATATAAACAGTCAACCAAAACTCTCTCACCAGCACAACCATGAGAACCAGAGACAACTTTTAAGTGGACTAATATTTTTTCAGCGTTCTAGCAAATTTTATATTTATTTTTAAATTTAGAAAGTGCAAAACTTTCCAAATTATTTGTGAGAAAAAGCATGGATTGATACCAGTGAAAGTGAAAATTTAGTAGCCAAATCTCAATGAAAGTAGTATCTTCACGTAGTTCTGAGCAAGTCGGAAATATCAGGAAAACATAAACCCAGAAAACAGCTTTTAGTGAGGTCTGTGAGCTGCCCTTTAGCTGGACAGTCACTTAAGACAGTAGCCCTGGAGCCTGTCAAAAAGGACAAAAGCAAGGCTTCAAAAATCCCAAAGAAACAAAGTACAAGAAGCCCAAACCAAAGCCGTGGGAGATAGTTGCCACCTTGGCTGCACGATCCTTCTAGCTACCCACGCCTTTTACATTCTCCCGAACTGAGGGTGTTAGACTCTGGCTTCCGATGATGATATAATACCATCACTACTGGTATTATACAGTCAGCTCTGAGAACACGTTGACACAAACCCAAGCACCAGTGAGAAGCTAGCGCCTACCAAGGTAGCTGAGACACAACTTGATAGCAAACGCTGATGAGGAGCAGGAACTCCACGGCTGATGGATGGGCCCAGCCTGTGTCTTACTCACGGAATCGTGAAAGTCGCAAGTGACATTTGTCTTAATTACTAACTCTTGGGTGTTTTCTTCTACCGAAAAGGTTGGCGGATATTAAAAAGTGTATTTGGTAATGGTGATTAGAGGGAAAATCAGTGAGTTCTTTTCCATTTAGACAATATTCATCACAAACTTACTATTTATTTACCTACCTTGCATCTTTCAAAGGTGAGGATATTTGGACATAATGCATACACATTATATAAATCCACAGTTCATAATATAAATTCACATGTAAGTGAACAATCAAAATATTTGAATGAACATCCTGTGTTAGAGATTACGGTGGAGACTCGAGGAACCATGCCACTGAAGATTTTATGAGTGCTTCTTCTATTGACATTCTGATTGTCCAGTCATTCTTTTTTTATTATAACATCGTAAGACAGGTGCATTGACTAGAATCTAGAAACATCTCTTTAAATTTGTATTTAAAAACCCAAGCCCAGGTCAGGCATGATGGCACACACCTTTAATCCCAAATGGATCTCTGAGTTTGAGGCCAGCCTGGTCTACATAAGTAAGTTCCAGGACAGCCAGAACCAAATCGTGAGACCATGTCTCAAATAAAACAAACAACACCCAAACCTGAGCTGGGCCCACTCCTGTAAACCCCAGCATGTGGGAAACTGAGACAGGAGCATTGCTGCAAGTTCAAGCTGGAATATACAGTTAGTTCTGGCACTGCCTGGAATATATGGTGAGACTGTCATCTCAGAACCCCAAATCAACAAACTATAAAGTGAGTATTGGTTTGAGTGAGATGGTCCTCAGTGTTCTCAGGCATCTGAATACACAACTCTCCAGTGTTTGATAGATTCAGGAGGTGTGGCCTTGCTAGAGGAAGTACATCATAGTCTGGAGGGGGGGGTGAGGAGGAGGGTTCAAGCCATGGACTGCTGCTGGTGCATTCCCTGTAGTCTCTGCTCCCTGCTTGTGGTTTGTGAGCTCTCAGTGGCTGCTTTCCTTCCGGGATGGGCTCTTATCCCTCTGGAACCTCATGCCAAATGGTCTTTCTTCTATGAGCTGCCTTGGTTATGGTGCTTTTATCTGAGCAACAGAAAAAAATTTAACTAATCCAGCAAGACAGCTGAAACGGTATTGCTTTAACCCAATATGCTTCATTTACACATGTGGAAGTCTACTTCTCTTATTCTGCTTAACGATTTATATTGCTTAAAACAGAGACATTCCCTAGTGATTTGGGGATTTGTGCAAATCAGATGCTGAGTGGATAATAAGAGGATTTCATGAATGGGCCCTCGGTTGATATTCTCCTTAGAGTCTCCTTGTGTATCATGTCTTGCAGAGCCTATAAAACAGCACTGAAGAACTGCAAATTGCACCATCTTACTCTGTTTAATTGAATTTTATATTAATTTTCATATAGAAAGATAGACAGTTGTTTCAGAATGCATGCAGAACAAAAGTCAGTAATAAAGCAACTCTGCCTCTTCTGAATAATGGCCTTTTTAATAACCTTCACTCCAGATATAATGACAGGATATTATAATGAAAGTTATACTAGGTTAATTATATTTCATGTTGGTGGCATCACAGATTAGATGGTTTATTTACAGCCATTTATTGCAGTTCGGTAGTACTGTCATCAAATTTGATTGAGATGGACTTTAATGAGCCGCAGGAAGCTGATTTAATTGAAAAAGTTTCTGTTTGAAACATGCCGATACTCTATTTTCCGGGTTTGGTCGTAAAAGACCAGAGATTGCTTTTTCCCCTGCTACTTCCTACGTGCCCTTGATTTAACTAAATTAACTAGGGAATTCCATATCCAAAGTAGAAGTTCGGATGAGAAAGGTGCATGTGTGTCACGGTTACTCAAGAGCTGTAGTACAGCTAGCCTCACAGGCTAGTCCCTAGATCACGTGATTCCGAGTCATCGTGCACAATCTTACGCTCACGAAAAGTGTGCCAAGTGCTATGGTTTCATTTCACGCGGTGTATACAACTCAACAAATTTACCAGTAACAGTGCATCCAGCACAGACGCTCCTGAAAGTATCCTGGGGGCTGTTCTGAGTGGAAGAATGAAGGGCTCAGGGGATGCAGGCAGGGAGGGGGACTTCATCTAAGCATCAATTTTTAACTGACTAGGCTAGAACATTTATTTAAACAGCATCAAAGAAATTGAAACCCAAAACTATTATGAAGATCTTCTACATATTTAGGTTTAAAATAAAAATAATTTTTTATGGTATCAAAGATCCTTAATCTGGGCTTTCTGCCACTTCAGAATCTCATGGCGTTCTACCTCAAAAACGTGTGCCCTGCTCTAGGGTTGCCTCGGCTCATGCCCTATGCTAAAGATTGAATGATCATGTCCCTCTAAAGTCTGCATGTTGATACCTCACCCACAGTGGGATGCTCCTGCAGGGAGGTGATGGGCCATGATTTCGCCTCAGTAAACAATCATGCTATGTGTGTTCTTTTATAGAAGCAAAGACAGTATATGAAACCAGGCCTTATTTTGTTTCCGAAGCTCTGCCCATGATATCTATAGGACTGGAACTCGTGTGGCCCCCCTCTCTAGCATTCCTTGGGAAATGTCTACTCATCCTAAAGTTCAACTTTCTGATGGCCCAAGAAGCCTTTTCTAAAACATTTTCGCTCTTCATGTCCCAAGCAGACCTTACTCTCCTCTGTATTAATTGCTACAGCTGCCTTATGAAAGTATAGAACAGAGTCAGGTTCATGGTTTTGAATTCTTAGAATTGATTAACCTCATCCCATATCCAGCTCCTAAGTTGAGCCAGAAAAATCTTGTTCTTGTCCCTCCTGAATGCCAGTTTTGTTACTGGACCATTGAAAGTGAGGCCTGTTGCTGCCAGCTTCATGTTGTGTTTGCTGCTGCTGCTATGGGAGCACATTTAGCTCCTTCAGCCAATAGCATTTAAGATACCAGCCCACTTGGGCATGGTCTCTTATAATGTAAATACAGCTGTAAAGCCTGCACTCACTCTCATTTCCGGCTGCTAGACTCTGTCCCCATTTGTGCAAAGGACTGTTATCTAGGACAGTGATCTGTAAGTTTCCCCTAAATAAATAACCCTTTATTATTCATAATTCTGAATTGGTGTGGGATTATTTTGTGACTTCTGCCTTCATGCCGCCTTCAGGTCATTACATGAAGCTTAAGATTTAATTCCTGAAGCCTGCATTTCACCAAACATTAGCTCGAAATGTCCAGGGTTCAGCATTCACTCCCACAAAACAAACAAACCAACAAACAAAACCCCATGTTTCCTCTTGCTCTACAAGATCGCTTTTACTTTGTGGTCTCTGAGACTACTTAGGTGTCAGATAAAAGTTGTCTCCAGGTATCACCTGGATCACCATGCACAAAACTCAAGTCCAAATGGAGGAAAGACCTCAACATAAAGGCAGCCACACTGACCCTCATAGAAAACTAAGTGGGAAGTACACTTGAACGCACTGGCACAGGAGACCACTTCCTAAATAGAACCCAGTAACACAGACACTGAGAGAAACAATTAATAAATGGGACCTCCTGAAACTGAAAAGGCTTCTGTAAAGCAAAGGACACAGTCAACAAGACAAAACAACAGCCTACAGAATGGGAAAAGATTTTCACCAACCCCACAACAGGCAGAGGTCTGATCTCCAAAATATACAAAGAACTCGAGAAATTGATCACCAAAAGAACAAATAATCCAATAAAAAAAAAAAATGGAGTACAGACCTAAACAGAGAACTCTCAATAGAGGAATCTAAAATGGCTGAAAGACCCTTAAGGAAATGTTCAATATCCTTAGTCATCAGAGAAATGCAAATCAAAACAGCTCTGAGATTCCATCTTAAACATGTAAGAATAGCCAAAATCAAAAACACTGATTGTAACATGAATGGGGCCTAGCCTGTTTGTTTGTTGGTTTTTGTCCCGCCCAGTACCCCACAACTATTTAGCCCCAAAGAAAATCACATATAGGTCTCTAAAGTTATAAAGCTGATTGGCCCATTAGCTCTAGCCTCTTAGTGGCTAACTCTCACATTTTGATTAACCCATTTTTCTGATCTATGTTAGCCATGTGGCTCAGTACCTTTTTTAGTGGTTGTAGATCACATCCTGCTGCTTCGGTGATCTGGGCAGGAGTGGGGGAAATCAGCTTCCTCCCTCCCAGAGTTCTCCTGTTCTCATTACATCATTTCTCCTTCTTGTCTGGTTTTTCCACCTTTACCTCCTGCCTGGCCAATCAGCGTTTATTTAAAACACGATTGACAGAATACAGACAATTCTCCAGCACCAACTGATGACAACTTATGCTGGAGAGGTTTTGGGGAAAAGGGAACACTCCTGCATTGCTGGTGGGAATGCAAGCTGGTACAGCCCCTTTGGATATTAGTATGGTGATTTTTCAGAAAATTAGGAAACAACCTTGCTCAAGACCCAGAAATACCACTTTTGGGTATATATCCAAAAGATGCTCAACTGTGCCACAAGGACATGTGTTCAATTATGTTCATAGAAGCATTGTTTGTCATAGCCAGAACCAACCTAAATGGAAAAAAAACTAAATGCCCCTCGACCGAAGGATGGATAAGGAAAATGTGGTACATTTACACAATGGCATACTACACAGCAGAAAAAAAAAATGGCATCTTGAATTTTGCAGAAAAATGGATGGAGCTAGAAAACATCATATTGAGTGAGGTAACCCAGACCCAGAAAGACAATTATCACATGTACTCACTCATAAATGGTTTTTAAACATAAAGCAAAGAAAATCAGCCCACAAATCACAATCCCAGAGTACCTAGACAACAATGAGGACCCTAAGAGAGGCATACATGTATCTAATCTGCATGAGAAGTAGAAAAAGACAAGTTCTCCTCAGTAAATTGGGAGCATGGGGACCATGGGAGAAGGTTGAAGGGGAGAGGAGAGGAAGAGTGGAGCAGAGAAAAATGTAGAGCTCAATAAAATCAATTTAAAAGAGGGGGGGAAGTTGTCTCCAGGAATCTGATTGTTTCAAGTAGTATATCATTAGATGTTATCTATAAACCACATTGCTAAGAAACAAAAATATGGGCTTTTGGCACATTGATGAGAAGCTTAAAAATAAGCTGACTATCTATCAATAAAATTCTACCAATATCTCTATATATCATCAAATGACATGATATGGAAACAATGTGGCCAGTGCACACGTGCTGGCATAGAAATAATAAAGCATGTTCTTTCTTTGAGAGAGATGGAGGTAGAAAGTGTGTGTGTGTGTGTGTGTGTGTGTGTGTGAGAGAGAGAGAGAGAGAGAGAGAGAGAGAGAGAGAGAGAGAGCGAGAGAGAGAGAGAGAGAGAGAGAGAGAGACAGACAGACAGACAGACAGACAGACAGAGAACCTTCGGAGGCCAAAAGATGTACTCAGATCCCGGGAGCTAGAGTCATGCCCGTGAGGGTGCTGGGGACTGTGCTTGGGTCCTCTGGAGGAGGAGCAGCCCTCCACCTGATGATCAGCTGCTTACGTTAAAGGAATTGTATAGTCTTTCCATTTTTAAAGTAAGACTATATTACGACTTTGTTTGAATTCATTTAAAAATAACCACAAGTTTAGGGCATCAATTAGATGGGCTCTATAAAGCTCCCCCCAACCACCCCATGCGGACCTAAAGGCTAAATAGTTTTGTTTATTTATAGTTTCCTCTTCTTGCTGTTTGAAGGTTGCTGGTACCTGGGGAAGCATAGCCTGGTGCATTGTTGTTTGTGATGCCAGCGGATTGGTAACAAGTGCCAGACTGAAACCTTATCTTTTGATCAGAGGCACTGATCTAGTCCCCATCTGGACCGCACAGGCCACCTGTCACACTTGCTCCTTCAGGTACTGAGGGGTGGACTAAAGCAAAGGGCCTTGATCAAATAAACCCTGGTGCCCGAGTTGTGCGAATGCTGGTTCCATGGCTTTGTCCACAGCTGAGGCCACCACAGCAGTGCAGGCCTGCGGCGCACCGTGGACCTGCAACAGTTCCAGGAAAAAATGCCTGGTAGCTTTTTCAAGCTTCAGAATCTCTTCTCTTGGGTACCTCTAGGGACTTCCTTTCTGAGAAATGCTTTTTAAGAAGTACTGTCTAGACCATCCTACATACGGCACACACCACAATAGCCATTTATTGGTGCTGGTTATGCTGTGTCCCGAGCCAGGCCTTCATGATTTCTAACGGCAAATACCTTCTTTCTTGTCCTTCCATTGGTCTAGAATAGACTCCAAGTCTAAACACTGGCTTCTTTTGTAAGAGAAGGCATAAGAACTTCCCTTTCTGTGTCTGCACACAGGACACTTCTTTGGGTCAAAATTGATGAATGGGTGGAAAATATGTTGCATCCAGAGCTGTTTCCTGGCATCAAATAACCTAAAACCAAACAACAAAGGGCAGCCGTGGAAAATGAGAGCAGACGAGAAAAAAGAAAAAAAAGCCCTGAAGTTCTTGCTCCCGCTGATTGTTACCACACAGGCAAGGAAGGAGCCTGCTGCTCAGGAAACATGCACCGCCTCCTGTAATTGGACGGGAAACTGTTTGCCGCGCGTGCTTGGCCTGCACAGAGGAAAACTTAGCAAGCCCAGAAGACATCAAAGCAAAATCTGTGATTCACCAGCCATCAGCTATAAAACAATGACCACTGCATTATGCTATTGCCTTCCTTTGCCTTCCTTTACGTTCCTCGTCTCGCCCTTGCACCGTGTTTGTAAAGAACTGCTGGCTTGGTAGCCTTCAGCCTTTTGAAAATGCAGTTTGCTCTCAACCTCAGCTAGTCCAAGAGCAGACACGAAAGAGGTGAGCACTAAGCAAGACAAAGCCCTGGTGCCCACATTCCTGCTGTTATTATCAAAGATATGACCATTCCCAGGGCACAACTATGTTTGCTACAGATGGCTTGACTGTGAAGAGGGAGACTGGACAACTAGAGATGAAGAATGCTACCTCGTGAACGAGACAGAAGGGATGGCTTCTGTTTCTATCATCATTGGGGGTTCCAGGATTTTTTTTTTTTTTTTTTTTTTTTTTTTTTTTTTTTTTTTTTTTTTTTTTTTTTTTTTGCCTCTGTAGCACAGACAATCCCTGCCTTAAACCAAGGTCTGACTTCTAAGTTTGTTATTCTGTGATGGTGCAGGAGTTGTGTGCGCACCGTATAAATCATCCTCTGGATTTTGAGTTTCAACCTTTAGCAGGGCTAGCAATGATCAATAGGATATTGACATTCGCTTGTGGTGTTTGGCAGAGACAGAAAGCTGTAGCTCGCAGTCAGCCCCGCAATGGCAAGGGCAAACTGCTGATGCAGGTACTTAGATTCTGTGCCAAGCTGCCAGGTAGGGCCAGGCATATTAGAGGGATTTCAACTTAGGGCTTTGCCAACTAAAATGGGAGTAACGCAATCAGCAGTCAAGGTGCATCCCCACACGTGCAACTGGGCTTGGCCTAGATCATTCTAGAGCACTGGCTGTCATGTGGTTCTCATCTCTAAGAATCATGATGCAACATCTCTGAGACAAGATCTCTTCTTATTAAAACCTTCTAGAAGAAGACTTCTTTGAAGATCCTAAAAGAGCTTCCTCATCTTAATCCTTAAGGATATTGTTCTCACACAAAGAGATGCCCCTACTATTACCTGAGCTTTTTAAAGTTTATTTTAGTTGTTTTAAAAAAATTATATGTATAATTGTGCCGGGGATGTATATGTATATGAATATGTATGTGTGTGTGTGTGTGTGTGTGTGTGTGCATGTGTGTTCAGATCCATGGAGTCCAAAATCCCAGGAGCTGGAGTTACATGTGGTTATGATCTGCCAGATCTGAGTTCTTAGAATCAAACTCAAGTCCTCTGCAAAAGCAGTATATGTTCTTAACTAATAAGCCTCTACAGCTCCATTATGGTTTTGTTGTTGTTGTTGGGAAGGGCAGTGATTTGGTTTTGTTTTGTTTTGTTTTCTTCAAGATATCACCAAGTAGCCCTGGCTGGCCTTGAACTCACAGAGATACGAGTGCCCCTGTTTCCCAAGTGCTGGGTTAGAGTTGTGTTCCACCATGACCACCCTTTACCTGAACACCTATCATGATGTGTTTTTTTTCTTCTCAATTACACAAAAGTACATGGTTGATTCTGTGTTCGGTTCAGTTTTTTTTAAAGCATAAAAGTACTAAATCCAGCGTTCCCTGATCCTTGCTTCTAAAAGTTGGACGTTGAGAGAACGCTGGTGACACATAGGGGCACTAGATATGTTCAAGAAACCTGGTTCTAACAATTGCTGAATTTGATCATCTAATTCATATAAGTGACAGAGCCCGGAATGTGTCATCTCCTGTCCTATATTTGTAAAAACCATTATTCATCTGTGCTATCTTGCTAGCCATGAAGCTGACAGTGAAATACAGCTGTCCACCAACCAAAAGCGAAATGTAGCACGGCAACGATGCCTGAAGCTTCCTGCAGGGCTGGAGATCTTAGAAATCATTAATAATAAATTACCCGCAATGCCTCGGGCAGTTCATAGCTTGATAAAATTTTCCACTACAAAATAGTAATCCACACGGCCAGGTGGTGGTGGTGCACTTCTTTAATCCCAGCACTTGGAAGGCAGACGCAGGTGGATCTCGGTGAGTTTGAAGCTAGATGGGTCTACAAGAGCTAGTTCCAGGACAGGCTCCCAAAGCTACAGAGAAACCTTGTCTCAGAAAACCAAAAGTCGTCATCATCATCATCATCATCATCATCATCATCGTCATCATCGTCATCATCATCATCATCCAAAGTCATGTCTCACAGCCTTCAGCAATTTACTTAAAGCCATTCTACAGTAAGAACACCGTTGTCAACATTGAACTCATCTTACAGATAGGAAAACAGAGGTTATTGCACCAAATGATTGTGCCAAATGAATCTGGGAATTGAAATCGAGGTCACTGATTCGGTTCCAGCTTTACGTTAAGGCCTCTGGTGTATATGTCAGTGTGAGAACATGTAGAAATCATTGGTTCGTGAGTTGGGATTGGAGCAGAGGTAGGGCTATTAGTCACGAACTCTAGCTCACTTATTTTACCCAACAAAGGGTAGAATAAGCAACAACATGATAAATTGTTAGGAGGTAGTCTTAGGCCACATTTCTCAATGGGTTATTTGGGGACACATGGAAAAACAAGCAAGAACAAACACAAACCTGTGACAATGATCAAGTCAAAACTCCTGCTAGATCTAGGGTTTCAAGCTCAGAATGGACCAGAGTCCATAGAGAGACTTCATGTAAGATACTTCTTCCTAGAACCACTATCCCAGACTCCCCTTCAAATGACCCCCATCTGTAAGAACACAGACTTGCTCATCCATTGTTCTCTCTTCCAAAGAAAACTCAAGAATAGGAAATACAAGCTGTGGGGTGTTAAGCAAAACACCGCCCTCCGGGTTTGGTTTTCTTATAGCTAATGGGAGGAGGAGGTTAAGAGTAGATCAAGCTTTCTTCACTGGTCCTCTAGAGAACTGTGACTTCGAGGTGGCTTTAGTGTCTCCCCACTTCAAAATGTGGTGGGTGTTGATGCCGAGCAGTGCTGGTATCGAGCAAAGTCAGGAGTCATTGGGTCATTCAGTTCAGGCTGATATACAGCTTTGATGTCTTCCAAATTTCTAAGTGGATGCTCTTTAGACAAATCTGAACAGCACAGAGGAACACAGAAAACAAGTTCCTTCACAGAAAACAGTCACATTCACAGGAGGAAAGAACTGTAAGTTGTTTGTCTCCTATGCCCTTTGAGTAGTTACAGAGCAGAACTTCCCGGCAAGAAGGCGGAGTGCTACCTCTATATGACCTGCTGAGGAGAACAGACAGCAGAAAAACAAACACACTGAGTTCCAAAGAGAGAAACTGGAAAAGCTGGTGGTACAACAACCTGGCTCCTTGTGCCAGGGGATGAGGATTCTCAACCAAAATGTAAGCCAGGCATCCTTGGCAAAGTGGGACTAGCAGTTCTACCTCGGGACCAGCCCACAAGCCTCACAAGCCTCAAATCCCAAAGCATGTTTGGTAAGACAGCACCCTCTTTGGTGGGTGGGTCAGCAATGAATAGGAATTCTATTTTTGTCATTGTATATGAGTCAGAGGACAGAGGCCACTCACCAGCTTAAGAGGGAATATATTGTTTAAAATTGAACTACCGGAAGCCGGAGAGATGGCTCAGCAATTAAGAGCACTTACTGTACTTGTTACTAGGTTTGGTTCCCAACACCTATATGGCACCCCACAGCCATCTATAACTCCAGTTCCAGATGATCCATTGCCTTCTTCGGACCTCCATGGGCACCAGGTACCCACACGCCACACATACATGCATTTAGGTAAAACACTCATATGAATAAAATAAGCCTAAATCTTTTAAAGGCTTGACCTACCATGGGAAATAGAACGGGAAATACCCCTAAGTCAGGGCACCTGTCATAGTCCCCAGGTAGACAGAGCCCAGAGACGTAACTGTGGAAAGCAAGGTGCTGGGATAAACAAAACAGAACACTTCGGCCTGCAGGAGATTCAGTTCTGCAATGAAACACACAAGGCAAGATGGCGCCACCCTCAGTGGCCAGGAACAGACCTGTTTGCTTGCTCTGAGATGAAGTCATAGGATGGGCCAGCCTTGGGAGTCACCCATCTGCCATTCGGTGATGAAGAATCCAGCACCTTTGAAGTCATGATGGGTCATTTAACTTCCACAGCGGCATCCATCTAGCAAGATCAACACTCGGGAGCTTGGAACCCACAAAGGCAGGTCCACCTGTACAGACAGCACTGTGGCAGTTGGTTCTCTCGTTTCCAGCTTGCGACACATGGGGGAGATAATCTCTAGGTATACCTTTAGCCACCCAGGGCATCCAAGGCAGGTGTGCTCTGAAGGGTTAGAGAACTTGGTCAGCTCACAGGGTGCACAGGTAAGTGTGCCCAGGTAGCTTCCCTGGTACCAAAAGAGAGGAAAGTAGCAAAATAAAGATAGCTCTACCAGACATCAGACACTTGCTCAGTATAGATTCAATGCTGGCCAAAAGGCTAAGAAAGCAGGAAAGCCAAGAGCCCACACGCTCACATGACCACCCCCACCTGTACACATTTAAGTCTCAAGGAGCCCGAAAGAAACTGAATTAAGTGTGCCCCTACCTCTCTCTATATCTACCCCCTTGTACTTTTTCTTTTCACTACACTTTTAATAGTATGTTTATTTCGTTGTATTCTTTTAAATCTTCCATAGTTTTCCTTTCATCTATTTTTGGTCATGAACTTTTCAATTACTGGGTAATCACTATTCTTTGTCTTTATCCCCACTATCTTTTTGTTCCCCTTATTTCTCCTTTTTTCCTATTATATTCTGAGAAGTTTCGATACTTTAAAAAGAGATTTATTTAATTTATGTGTATGTATGTTATTTAATTTATAGTCTGTGTGTGTGTATATACATCTGTGAGTGCAGGTGCCTGTGGAGTCCAGAAGAGGGCACCAGAGCCCCTAGTGTTAGGGTTCTACAGTACTCAGTCTTAACTGCTGAGCCATCTCTCCAGCCCAAGACATTTTCAAATTTCAGTGTATTGCTTTTACTCTATTAAGAAACAGCTCATATTTTCATATTTTCTCACTCATCTAAAATTTTTATTTCTAAACTTTCTCATTATTGAGAAATCATTTCCTTTCTCCTGTGCTCTCTTCCTGTTTCCCCTTCCCTCTCGAGCACTCTTCTCCATCCCTGTTCTCCTATTTCCTTTCATTTGTTTATACTCTTGCTTCTCCTCTACTTCCCCATCCTTGTTCTTTTATCTTACTCAGTTGCCATTTCATCATTTATTCTAGATGGTTTCTAGCTTCCCAGCGTAGTCTACAGTAGCATTGCTGTATTCTAGCTTATAGCCACCAGTAATACATTAGTGGGCACTAACTGAAATAGATTTTGTATGGTGCAATGTTGCTGCAACAGTATCTGCTGCCTCAGCTCTGACTCACTGAAGACTGAGCCCTCAAGAATAGGCTGTGGATAACATCTGCAGATACGACTGGGATATGTCAAACACAAACATGGTCACAACTTGCATCATAGAAACAAAAGCAGCATGAAAAAAAATCCTCCAAAAGACTCTGCAACTACTCAATTCTCTTACATTGAAATAGGTTAAAAGCTGGATAAAGATTTCAAAGTAAAAGTGATCATTGGCTTGGAGAGACACATTCACAACATAAAAATGTCAGCGAAATCGAAGAAAGAGAGAAGCAATGGGGATTTTAAAAATCTAATAATGTGAAAAATTCAGCAAGGAAATTAAGATTTGAAAGAAAATCAGAATGGGGAGTTTGGAAATGAAACACTCAGTGAACCAAACAAACAGCACCAGCAGACTGGACCAAACAGACGAAAGGATGTCAGGGAGGGAGCCCAAGGGTGATTACGGTCACACAGCAACAAGGAAAAATAATAAGTGAGCATGGCCACAGTTTATACGAACTCTGAAATAAAATCAAGAGATCAAACCTGAGGGACTGTGAGATAAAGGGGCATCTGGAATATAGACTAAAGACATCATAGCAGAAAATTTCCAATCCAGAGAAAGAAATAAAGATCCAGTCACAAGAGGCTTTTAGGATCCAGAAGAGACATGTCTAGAGAAGAACGGTGCTGTGATCTATTAGTCAGGATGTTAAAACTATAAAACTGCAAGGGAGAGACACGAACTCAACTAAAAAAGTAAACACATCAGAATAAATCACATCTCCCCTTGGCACCCTTAAAAGTCAGGAAAAATATATTTCAAACCCTGAAAGTAAATAACTGCCAACCAAAGTTGTTACATGCAGTAAAGCTCTCTTATAAAATTGATGGAGAACGAAGAACATGTCAAGATAAGCACAAACACCAGCATTTCATGACCATCAAAAGCCCACGGCGCAGGAGACACTTAGCAGAATACTACATTCCGTGGAGGAAGAGCGACAGACCCATGGCATCCTCTCTGAAACAGACCACATTCTAGGCCAAAAGCAAGTCTTAACAAATACCAAAGAATTAAAATAATTTACTGTATCTTATAAGATCATATAGGAAGAAAACTCGAAATCAACAGCAAGACAGGTAATAAAAACTCTGCAGATACTTGAAGGCGGAACAGTAACACGCTTTTAAATAAGCAGAGAGTCATTAGAGAGATCATGGAATTCCTAGAAAAGAAGAAAGTAGAAGCACAATTTAGAAGATATCTTGGAACCATGTTAAGGTATTGATTGCTAAGAGGGAAGTTTACAACCATAAGCACACACACACACACACACACACACAGAGAGAGAGAGAGAGAGAGAGAGAGAGAGAGAGAGAGAGAGAGAGAGAGAGAGAGAGAGAGAGAGAGAGAGAGAGAGAGAGAAGGAGGGAGGAGAACTTATGTCTTAGACAAACAAGGACAAGCCAAACCCAAAAGCAGTAGATGAAACGAAGGGATGAAGAGATAACTCAGCAGTTAAGAGTACTTGCTGCTCTTCCAAAGAACCCAGGTTCAATTCTCAGTATCCACATGGCAGCTCACAAGCAATGTTAACTCTAGTTCCAGGAGATCCAACACTCTCTTCTGGTCTCCACAGGCACCAGGCATGAATGTGGTATACAAAAATATATGCAAGTAAAACACCCATACACATAAAATCAAAGTAAAGAAACATTTTTTTAAAATTAAGATCAGGGTAAAAATGAATGAAAGAGACCAAAAGGAAAATTGCATAGGATCAGTCAAACAAAAAGTTGGGTTTTTGGAGGAGATCAAAAAGATTGAAAAACTTCTAGCCAGCTAGCCAAAAGAAAGGGGGGAAGACCCATTTAAAAAAAAAAAAAACAATGGGAAGTGAGAAGGTGGTGTTACAACAGATTCTATTGACATCTGAACAATCTTTAGGGAATGCTTTAAAAACCTTAAAAGATTCTGGATTCCTAAACACATCAACCTGCCAAAATTAAATCAAGAAGATATATTAGTAACTCAAACAGATCCAAGACAAGAAGACTGAACTAATGTTAACTGTGTCGATAAACAAATGAATATATATATATATATATATATATATATATACATATACATATATATATATATGCACAGTGGAATTGTATGTAGTCATAAAAACTGAAATCATGACATTTCAGGAAAATGGATGGAACTAGTGATCACTGTTAAGTGAAATAAGCTGTGCTCAGACAAAGACCACATCAACATTACAGAGCGTGAAAGAGAAGGGAGAGCGATTGAGGAAGAGTGTGGGAAGGGAGAAGGAGAGGCCATAGAGGTGTAGGGGGGAGGATGGAGAAGACAGTGAAAGGAAGGTGGGGGAGGGGATGAATACAGAGAAACCATCATCACATATATGTAGCTAAATGCCTGTGGCAAAGTTAAAACACATTCAAAAACAAAACCAACCCCTCTCAGGATTTGATTCCATGTCATTTTTTTTTTCTCAGCTCTCCAACTGGTGATTATGTGGGTTTGCTCACACTAAGATTGAGACACAATCTTAGAATTCAGGCTCTCTCGTAAACATAAGCTATGGTGTGTAAAAATCATTTAACTTATAGAATATGAATTTAACACAAAAATCTGATATTCCTCATCTAAGTCTGATACTATAGCCAAATTTCTAAATCAGACCCCAACATTGGTAAGTCAATTTCCTTAAGTTAAATCTTAAAAGAGTAGCAGACAGAAAGGGAGAGGCACTGTGTGACCCTAGAAATAAAGAAATAGCCATGAGTATTAGTTTTCCCCTGGATGTTCACAGGCTTTTCACAAGCTGTCTTTGCCACTGTGTTTTAAATCACCTGCCAACAGAATTTCAACCATCCTGGGGCAGGCAAAATAGTATCCCAGGTCCTAACTGAATTTTCCTTTTTTTTAAAGACTAGATTGGCCTTTCTTTTCATTTGACACCGGATTCCTATCCCTGGCAGCTTCAATTTTCAATGAAGGAAGTAATTCTTGAGTGTATTCAATGAGGGAAGGCTCTTTAGTGCATCTCGGAAACAAGTTGTGTATTCAGGGCCATCTTCCTGGACTTGGCTGCCCATTCATTTGCAGCACCGTCCAGAAAAGTAATCCTGCCACCTCAGATGGCCTCTAAAAACCCGAGCCAGGAAAGTTCCTGACACATTTGGACTCTGGCTGGGATCAGCGTCCAGCTTCCTGCAAACACTCCCGGGGATGTGCACACAGTTTCCATCTTCTTGTGTTTGCACTTCGCCCTGGGAGGACTTGGTTGAGGCAAGTGTCAATATTTTGATGTGATGACATGATAAATGTCCACAGTCAGGGCTCACAACTGTGGTTTCGAAATGTTAGAGCACAGAGGGTCAAGGAAGCAGATGAAACAAGCCAAGGGCCGCAGAAGGAAAGCCAACCATTGGAGAGCCCTGAGAAGATGCCCTACTTACTCTCGCAGAGAAATGGCAGCTCAGCATGCTTACAGATGAAGTTTTTATTTTCCTCCCCAATGTGGTCTGTTTCCTGTCTCAGAGAAGGACGTCACAGAGACAGCTGTACAAAGAAGGAATGGGGGGGGGGGACTTCCTTGGTGACTTTCTTGCATTCAGCCACATGTAGAATCCTTTATCAAGTTCCAAGGACTTAACGTCTTCAGTGTATGTAACATCTTGCCTTGAATACATCTTAAATGTGACCTTAATTTAGTCAGGCACCACTGCACCTTCCCTTCATCCTTAAACACCAGTAAACAGCTCTGGCCTGTTGTATTCATGAAAGGGTTTGGTTTTGGCTCACGGTTTTGAGTGCACTGTTCATTATGGTGTTGATGGCATGGCAGCCAGGAGGAAGGGGAGGCTGTTCACATTGTAGCCACACTCAGGAAGAAGAGAGCAACGAATGACTGCGTGTGTTCAGCTTGCTTTTTCCTTTTAATTCAACCAGGTGAACCCAGAAGAAGGAATAATATCATCCACATTTAGAGTGGGTCTTCTTACTTCAGTTCATCTAGATACGTGCCTGAGAATTCTTTCCATGGTGACTCTAAATCCCAAGTTGACAGTCAATCTTAACCATTGTAGCTGTCATATGAGTTGCTGTGATCACACACCCAAGATAAACCAGTGTAAAGGAGAAAATTTAGGCTTTCATTGCTTCCGTGTATGGTTGCCTAGCCTGGTTATTTGACACAGGCAGCAAAGCTCTCTTCTTTTCCTTCAGACATGGCTCATTTGCCATTCTCAGCCTTTCATGTGTCTAATTAGTACTTGAGCCTTTCAATAAAAGTCCAGTAAAGCAAGAGACCTCATCTGACTTTGCTACCATTATAGTTTTTTGTTTGCTGTCTACCTATTTCTATGACAAATATTTCCACTTGGATTGGGATCTGCCTGTTTCTCCTACAATTATATACATACATACATACATTCATACATACATACATACATACATACATGCCAGGGTTGTGTTCTTGGGAGACATTGTATAGTATTGTTGTATCTTGAGATCTTTTAATACAGCCTGGTGATCTTAAATTTTAAAAATTGTGTACATACACTAAAACAGATAAAAAATAATCGGTGCTGTTAACAGATTTTATTCTCACCCTTTAGATTATTCAATTTCATGCTCTGAAAGGTGTGTAATCTTTTGATGATATAGAGAGTCAGTGTACCTCTCGAACTTATTACAGTATAATATAAATTCTAACTTTGTTAATGCTGGCATAATAAAAGGACACTTGAACATCTTGACTTTATTAACCTTCTTTCTGACTTCACACTGTCATATCATGTATTTTCATTCTATGCCTATAAAAAGCCAGATTAGCATTGATTTAACCATCAATATTAATTTAGAGTTGCTTACACATTTACCCTTCCTTTGTAGCCCATTTTTTTGTTTTGTTTTATTGATTTTTTACTATTTGCCATTTTTTTCCTTCTGCCTGCAAACTTTCCAGGTGAATTTCACTTAATACGTACTGATTACAGATTCTTCCAGAAAACACAGTTGTCTACAGTTCTGGATACAGCTGGTAATTTAAGAAACACAGAAGAGTGGACTTGCTGAACTGTGTCGTGAGTCTGAAATTAAGATAGTCCAGACTCCAGGAATTCTATAGGCCAAATAGGCAAAGGCCAACAGATGAAGCCCAAGGAAAAGATGCGTAGAGAAAGCTGCAGAAGATGGAAAGGACCTAACTTCCCACGTCAACATTTTGTCAGTAGGCTAGATTCCAGGGCCCAGAGGGATGTGTGTGGTAGGGAGAGGAGGGGACCAAGGGAGTCCTGGAGGCTAAGAGAAAGAAAAACAGGGAACAGCCATGGGGCTGCTCAATGTCTGTGTCTGAGTGCGCAGGCCATGTGTGATGGTAGGGACTGAGCCTCTCTCGCTTAGGCCCTCCCCTTTCCTTTTCATTGAAGCCATGGCTGCCTAGGTATATTTAAACACGCAATCAGAATATATGTAGCCATATGTAGGAGACAAAGAAGCCAAAAATGTCTAAGAGCATCTGCCTTGTGCCATTTGAAGGGTTCTAGCCTTCAGATGCTCCTCCGCTGGAGGCCTATTGGAACGGTATAAAAATCTGCTTCCTGGACAAGACGCTGTGGGGTCCTGTTTCTCGAACTAGAAGGCCTGGAGCGTTTTGAGTAGCAGAACTATAACCCCAAGAAAGAGGTTATATTCAGGGCACCATAAAAGGGTAGAGGCTGCTTGTAAAGGGGAATGCAGTGTGATCAGGACAGCGCAGAAGGACAGGTTTCCGGGCAGCTGAAAACGCTGCTTCTTCTCGGTAGTTTTAAAACAGCGGTTCTCAACCTGTGGGCAGCCACCCCTTTGGCAGACAAACAACCCTTTCACAGGACCATCTGCATATCAGACATTTCCATTACAATTCATAGCAATAGCAACATTATAGTTATGAAGTAGCAATGAAAATAATTATTGGGGACCACCATAACACGAGGAACTGTTTAAGGAGTTGAGAACCACTGTATCGACGTAACTGCATATTTATTTCAGTTGGTTCCTCTGTCTGTGTTTTATTTTAACACAAATTTAAAAAATAGTACATATTATATTTACTATCAAAGAACATTTTTAAAGGCCCTCGTTTGGAAGAGATATTTTTATACCAGAATACCATATCATCGTCCTTAATGTCCATAACTTTTCTGAGAATTCTGATGCAGGCTGTCTGCGTCTCTGAAAGAACTTGTATTTCTCCCGGAGTGGCTCTTCTTCATGTATTGTGTTATCTTAGTGGGTGTGGGCTCTTGCTCCAACTGCCCATGCTGATCTCAAATTCCTGACTCTCCTCCTCAGCCTGCTAATCAGTGGGAATATAGCCAAGTGCCACCAGACTGCTAATCAATGGGAATATAGCCAAGTGCCACCAGACTTGGCTCTGTCTTTTGCTTTCATTTTCATTAATTTTTTTTTTTTATGGAGTGAGCCTTTCTGAAATTTATTTGTACTTATTTGTCATTGATTTGCAGCATGTGTGATCTTTGACTTGGTGTCTTCTACTGGTTTTGGAAAATTCTCTTCCAGTATTGCTTTAGGCCATTGGCTTTTCCTCTTCCTTGAGGAGTGGGGCATATGACATATGCCATCTAATGTTTATTGTGTTATGTATAAATTCTTGTAGAATGAAAAGATGCTTCGTTTCAATCTAGATATCTGTAATGTCCTATCTTATTTTTATGATTTTTTTTCATAATGTCTGGGTGTTCTGTGACCTGTGCTATGGTTCATAGCTTTCTTTTCTGCTCTGGGCAGCCTCTTACTTCTAATTCACTGACTGAATTCGAACTTTCATTGGCTGTATGCTTTAGCTCTGGAATTCCTTTTTGATTATTTTTATGGATTTCAGTTTTTCACTTCAATTCCCCATCTTGTTGTCATCGATCATATATTTAAGGAGTACTTGACCTCTGTGTGATCAGTCAGGGTTCTATTGCTGTGAGGAGACACCATGAGCAAAGAGACTCTTATAAAGAAAGCATTTAACATGAGGATGGCTTACAGTTCAGAGACTTGCTTCATTGTCATTGTGCTGGGGAGCATGCAGGCTTTCAGACAGACATGGTGCTGGAGAAGGAGCTGAGAGTTCTATATCCAGATCCACAGGCAGAAGAGAAAGAGAGAGAGAGAGAGAGAGAGGGAGAGAGAGAGAGAGAGAGAGAGAGAGAGAGAGAGAGAGAGAGGGAGGGAGGGGAGTGGGATTGGTTTGGACTTTTGAAAGCCCAAAGTGACGTGTCCTCCAACAAGGCCACACCTCCTAATCCCTCTCAAATAGTGCTACTCCCTGATGACCAAGCATTCACATCTCTGAGCCTATAGAGTTGTTCTTATTGAAACCACCACACACATGTTATCTGTATCTGCTATGGTCTGTTTCTTCTTAAAATTATCCTTGGTCATTTGGCAGGTTCAGTACCATCCACCTCTTGGTAATGAGCCTCTTTTTTCTCATCAATTGTTGGGTCTTCTGCTATGGAATGTTCAAGATTGTTTGTGGCTCTGAATAATGCTGTCATTTGTATAAAAGGTAATGTCAGGGGGCTAAGCCAAACAAACCACCTTAATCCAACTGAACTTGAGACTGTTTAAGCTTCCATGAGTGTTGATCCACATCCCATTTGCTTCTATGGTATAGTGTTACTGTCTTAGCAGTCAATTTGGAAACAAGGGATTATTTCTTAGTGTCCCTTCCTCTTGTCAACTCATGGATTTCACTTGTGTTCCTTGAGGGCTGTCTCTATCTCTTTCCATGATGGGCTTCAAGGGAAAAAAAAAAAAACAGAGCTACGTTTTTACCTTACCCCTGTATATCTACCTCCTCTCTAGAATTTTGTCTACCAATGCCCTTGTGGCCCCCGTAGCTTTTCTGTTATTTCAAAAGGATTTGTCTACAATGTACTTTTCCTTTTTCCTAAGTGTACTTGGTGGTACTTTGATATAAAGTCATAATTTGATCATAATTGCACAGAGATGTTTCTTTGACTAAGTACTACTATTTATTCAGAGCTCCTGGTATGTTTTCACAGCACTCCTTAAAGAAATCTCTAGTTATTAAAAATTTTCTATTTTTATATATATATTATATATTTTATATATTTCTATATAAAAATTCTATATTTTTCTTTGTTTGACATCTATCTTTATAAAATTGCAGGCCCAATAAGCTACAGAGACCTGTTTTGTTTGACAGTGTATTCTTGGTATTTAACCCATATTAGACACCCATTAAGAAATTTTAATGAATGAACACAGGCTCTTGATGTATCATTTTGTATCCTGTATACAGTCTCATCCTTGTCAAAGCATAGGTGGTAGGCATTAGTCATCCCACAGAGAAGACATGCGGAGAGAAGCAAGTAACCCCCAAGGACACCGCATGCCGAACGCTTTTTAAGCCTCCTCCGGCCACTTAGACTTCATGCTTTTGTAAACTGCGCATGCAGTCAGCTCTTTCTAAAAACAAGGCGAGCAGTTAAAGTACCCTACAGTTCCTCCTGCTCCTTTTTCTCTTTGTTTTTCATATTCCATTTCTTGTTCTTTGAGGTGTGTGGTGTTCATAGGTATTTCACTAAGGAGTGGTAAATAAAAAGTAAAAGACAGTGAAGCTTGTTAGCTGAGCAGGGCTCCAACCTGCCGAGAGAGGGAAAGATACCCACTGTCTGTGCTCCAACCTGCCGAGAGAGGGAAAGATACCCCCTCTTACATACAGGAGATAGCCTTCCTTTGACACTTAGGCTCGTCTAGTCACTATTTTCCATGTATTTCATTTAAAATTTACATCTCTGAAAAATCTGAGCAGAAAGGACAGGGTTTCCCATGTGCCCATATTTGTTACTGTGGATGAACCCACACTGGCGCCATCATCTCTGTCCCCCAGTGGGCAACCATCTGGAATGTGTGTTTGCCAAGTTTCAGCTACCTTGGTTTAGGAGACCTCTTCTGACCTGCAATCGAGATATCAAGTCTCTGCCTCTTGGTCAGCATTAATTCTGGTCTTAACCATCTGCCATAAAGTTCACTGACCCCTGAACCTTGACCAGTCTAGCGCATTTCAGAGTCTGCATGCTCAAGCCTAGGCGATTAACTGGAATGCTGACTTCGGAAAGGAAATCAGGATCAACTCTGGGTGTGTAAATGCTCACACTGTCACTTAGCATCTGACACCCTTCTGCCCACTCAGCCAAGGTCTAGCCTGCAATGGCTGCATCTGGGAAGCCCGTTCTAACATGCACCATCCTGCAATATTTTTTTTCCTGTTTGGCACCGTATCTGTCTCATGGAAAATCATTAATTCTTGCTGAACTTCAGTTCCCTCCTTTGCCAGTTAGGACCCAAACCTTCCTAGAGTGGCTGTGTAGATTAACGTAAATATATCCAAATGTGTCCACAAGAGACACATTAGATGTATATAATTAACCTCAATGGACCTCTCCTCCCCTTGCCTGCTCAACAAAGTGTGTTTAGAGGATAGGTGTGCATACATGGTCAGAGATAAGATTATTTTAAAACAGGCATGGATTGCTGCAGTGGAAATTATCTCAGGAGTAGTAACAAGTCCTTCCCCAGCTTGTGAAGAAAAGAAACAAAGATGTTGCTGAAGCAGAGCCGCTGAAGAGATGTAAAACCACCAGCACAAAGCAGAAGAGAATGTAGCGACAGGGCGCCATCTTTCCAGGGGTTTCTTTATTAATCTCTGTCCACTTATGGATACAGGAAAATAGAACATGAATCGAGTCCTTAGCAACACGGACAGGCAGGAGCATATCTACAAGAATGTGGGCTGTATTTGGACAGACATCAGGAGTAAGAGGGTGGTTGTTGAGAGAGGGCATGCAGAGGGAGCCATAACTCCGAGCATAACGACATTGCAGGGCTACAAGAGTGGACAACGAGACATGACGTCATTGTGACTGGAATCTGAGGAGGATCTGACCGTAAGGCACATTGACTATCTGGTGGCGGAGTATGGAATGTATCATATCACAAGTGAGACGCCAATAGAGAACTTTGAGCTGCCATTATCTCTTGATGACTGAGCTACTTGAGAAGCAGGGACCATAGGAAACGAGACGGGAGGCTAAAGAGTAAGTCCAACATTGTTACAGTTATTCAGGTGTGAGCAGACGGCCTTGCCCCAGATGGCAGATGCAGAATGGGCAAAGGGATTTGTCTTCAGATACGCCTCCGACCTCATCTTCTCTTGGCTTCTTTCCTAACAGTATTACATGGTAGACCATAGGTGTTTACATGTTTCTTCTTAAACCCAATGAGTGTTTTTAAAAACCCACTTAAAAGTAACAGAAGATAATAAAATTAGATTAATTTTAAACATCTATTTGAGAACCGTGGTAAGGGGCTTAGTTGGCGAGCCTGCTCCACCCCACACTATCAAAGAGGATCTTTACAAAGATTGTAAGATAACTCCCAAAGGGTGCTGCTTCACTGGGCAAACATATCACTCCAGTCTCCAACTCCTTAGTTCTGGGATGAAAAGCCTGTGACTCCCAAGTACTGGGATTAAAAGTGGGAGCCACCACCTCCCGGCTCTGTTTCTCTTTCAGTTGGGAGCAATTTCATGTAGTCCAGGGTGGACTTGAACTCACAGAGATCTGTCTGCCTCTGCTCCCGAGTGCTGGGATTAAAGGTATATGCCACCACTGCCTGGCCTCTATGGCTAATTAGTGGTTTAACTCTGTACTCTGATTCTTCAGGCAGGTTTTATTTGTTAGATCACAAACAAAATATCACTAGAGTCAGGAAAGGAGGGGACAGAAATGAAATTAGGAGACCTGCGTCTGTCACCTTTGCTCATGGCACTGAAATGTACCTTCTCTAGCTACGTGCAGTATAACCTAAAGAGAGACGTGTCCGTAAACTTCTGACTGAAGGGCTCTGGAGGGGATATACTGGAATATTTTAGACACAGAAAAACATCCTTGTGGCTTAGACGAGTTTCTGCACCTCACAGAAATCCTGAAGGAAGAAATGTCACCATGGTCCCCAACGGGGTCACACTAGAGAACTGATTTTGTGGACAAGTGGCTCAATTACAGTATTTGTTGAGCGGTGGGTTTATATTGGCCCATTCTGTGGGTCCTCCACCCAGCACCAAGGCTCATCACAGACGTTTCAAAGAAGGGCGATGGAGGGCCCCCTTTATGAACTGGCCCGCGGGTGACAGTCTTGACACTAGAGTATTCTGATGAGTTGCCAGTCTTCAAGAGGGTCACAAGCTCAGCACCATTTGCTGAAGTCCCTTCTGGAGCAAGCCCTTAGAGTTCTTCTGCTAGTACCTCACCTAATAATCACTGCCAAAGATTCAGGGATGTCTTCAGCCCCATTTTATATATATAAAAAAACGACGCCGCTCAGAGATCTACAGTCCGTGGCCCAAGATGCTAAGCGGTGCGGGGAGGGCGGAAACCCAGCTGCCTGCAGCCTAAGAATCCATTGGTTTGCCGGGTCAAGATAGCAGATGCTAGGAAACATGATGTTTACTCAAGGGGGAAAAAGAAGACACCTTTATGAGGCGCTTTGCGCTCTGTTGGCTTTGTCTGACCCCTGGTTTTTGGGTTCTGACGCCCCTTGCCTCCCACTCTGCAGCTGCCTCTTCCTGGCTCAGTGCCTTCTTAGGAAAAGTTGGCAGCTCGCTGGAATTGGATGCTTCTGCTGGGAGGTTGGGGTGGGGATAGCTGAGCTAGGAACTCAGTTCGTGCAGATTGAACCCTTTGTCCCAAACGCCCAGAAGGAAGTCCAAGTCTCTGAAGAGGTTCTGGAGTTCAGCCAGGGTGACCTTTCAACAGGGAACACCCCTTTATGGAAGCAAGGGACAGACTCACAGGCTGCTCCTTGGCTGACACTGTCCAGTCAACTGAAAAAAAAAATCACTTTGCCCATTCTCCAACCCTGTAATTCCTACAAGGTATTTGGTAAGTCTCAAGTTAGAAACGACCCCTCCAGGAAAGTTACCCTCTGGGGTTCTGATGGCCTCAGGTCCCTGTCTGGGTCCCCACTGTACCCCACACTTTCTTCCTTGACTACGCTTATCCTATAGGCAACTTCCCTACCTGCTAACCTGGGAACTTCCAAGTTAGGAACTCAAAGAACCTTCCGGTCCTGCAAACTTTAAAAGTTACTTAACTTTACGTGTCTTAGTGTTTTGCATGCTTATATGTGAACTATGTTCATTCCTCGAACCCAGAAGAGAGGGTTGGATCTCCTGAAACTGCTGTTATAGGTGGTCGTGAGGCATTGTGGGTCCTAGGAATCAAACCCAGGTCCTCTGCAAAAAGAGCCAGTGCTCTTTACCACTGAGCCATCTCGCCAGCCCCATCGGGCTACAGACTTTTACTGAAGTTGATTATCTAAATGGATGAATATGACTTGTCTAAACCTTCTTGGGGAGTTGAAAATAGTAGAGTTTCCAACTGGAGGACTGGGAGGATGACGGTACCTCCCATCCCAGCCTCTAGAACATCCCCACATCCCCTCGGGCCTCAGACATGGATCTTTTCATGGCTACTTACAGGAAGGATACCAGAAACACCTTGGAAAAGATACCTTTCTCTTTGAAGTGGAAAACTTCAGAGGCCTCCTGGATGGGCGTCCACGCTTTCAGGCTAAGAGCTGGTGGGTCCCAGCAGGGAGGAAGGGATCACATTCAATAACGTGTATTTCAGGCTGTTATGTCTGAGGGGGTTCATAGTTGGTGTACCAGGACTCTTGGGATATTGTCTCACATTCCAACTGTGCCCAGTTGTGTGACCTTGATTTTGTCTCAGAAGTATGGGTTAGACGTGGCCCGGGAGCCGCCACAGTGGCAGGATGAGAAGGGAGACACTGCCTATGGAAATCCACCTCTTTGCAGTAGTGTGGACAGTCCAGAAGGCCATCGAGTGTGCCTGGAGCTGCCTGCCCCATGCCCCATTCAACTTTCAGCCAAGTGTCCGGTCTGTGCCACCCTCGGGGCTGGAAAGAGTCGGGAAGCTACTGTAACCTTGAACACGGTATTCTCACACTTGGGCTATTCTCTTTGGGGGATTTTTATGGGCAGGTCACCTCTATACTGCACAGCTGTTTGGGGTGGTGATGAACTTCCTGCTCACAGTTCCCAGGTTCCCATGGCCTTCCCCTTTCTGTGAGATCTTCCTGTTTACACTTCCCTGGAGAACCACACCGTGCAGTAGAAGCTGGGAGCAGTGGCCACACAGGCTGAAGGCCGAAGTCCTTGCTCTGCCCTTAATGTG